>NC_134469.1:24215924-24347592 GCF_964194025.1 Convolutriloba macropyga | reverse complement strand
TGTTCCAGAAAACGCCTATCTTGTAAGATCTTGCAAGACATCTTGCAAGATAGCCAAGTTTCACAAGAAGGCTTACACACGCTTATCTTGTAAGATCTTACAAGATGTCTTACAAGATAAGCGTGCAGATGCAAGATCTTACAAGATAAGCGTGTGGTTGCAAGATCTTACAAGATAAGCGCTTTTTGCAAGATTCTTACAAGATCTTACAAGATAGGCGTGTAAGCTCGACTAGGGCTGCTTCTAACTATTGGGTTGTTCAGTTCTGCCGGCCTCTTAATGCAAAATCTCAGGCATTTCTTGTTTTCTAATTTCAGCTGGTATCTCTTACTGATTGAACACAAACCGTGTTCGTTTTAGATCCTCGAAGCCGACCGCGACAACCCCCATACATTCGTAGTTCCTTCGAACCGTCCACTCAACCTCTCGCTGAAATCACACCCAACAACATAACGAGGTCTGAGCAAACCCAACACATCCCAACTCCTGCTGACGTCACTCAAACCCTATCAACAAATCAAAACGTGACCAAAACCAACCTACCTCTGGATAATTACTCCTCAACTGTTCAAAGTGTAAACTACTCGAACCTATTCACGGGTCCAGGTAGAAAAGTAATTCCGATGTTCGCGGCTGCCAGTTTTGATAGTAGTGGAACCGCGGATTCTGAGTGTAGTGGAACTGCACAGATAGTGGGAGTTGGAGGAGGTGGAATAGGTGGAAGTTTAATCTCCGACAACAGGCGGAAATTTTCAAGCTCACTTTCTATCAATGATGACCAACTTTGCACAGGTGAGTTTCAAAGATTGATTTCAAATGTTTATTGATTTGTTTGGTTTATTGATTCATGTGTACTTTGCAATTGTTCTCAGTAAATAATATGCACCACATAAGTATTCCTTCCAAGATTTCATAAAAGAGTTAGAAAGACAGTTGAAAAGATGCTTTCTCTCGACACATCGAGAGACCGTGTCAGCCTTAAATCGCTATGCAAACATTTTAGTTGGACCTATGAAAAAAAATTACGCTTGAATTTTTTCAGGGTGCTGAACCGTGTAAATATTGCCCCCCGCCCCCGAGGTGTAGACGAGGGAACTTATTCAGAGAATTTTCAGCAAATGTTATTACTTTCATTGAGTTTTAATTGCACAAGTACAATTATCGGCATCATGTTTAGCAATGCAATGTTTGAAATGCAGTTTTTTGTGGCTATTTTTCGTAATAAACAGATTGTTTAGGAAACCGCATACACAAATGATCGTTTACATTACGTAAACATTAATTTTAGAATGCGCTCCGAAAGGACGCCATTGAACCCTTTGGTTCCTTATCGGGTGGGTGTCTTCCGTTTTAATTGCTCTACAAAACTGTGAATCGATGACCGATATGATATTCGTATCAACAGTTTATCGTATACCTTGGCGATCAACTTCATGTTACAATTTTCAGAACAAGACTACTTGAGCGACTCGAACTATCACTGGGGCCGAGAACACGACACTCGAAGATTACGTAACTCAACATCATCCTACGACGCAGAGAATTACGCAATAGCCAAGGCAGATGAGGCAAGAGGAAATGGCGAAGGAGTCCATCGGGATCTGCACTCGACTATTGGGAATAACAACAGTGCACTAAACATGAGCGAGTTGGGCTTGAGGTCCAGGTTATCGTATGCACTGTCCAACAAGGAAGAGGATTCCTTAGAACTGGAGTCGCTGAAGGTAAATTTTGAACATTTTTATGCTGTCAAAGTCATACGAGTATAGAAACGAACAAGGCGGCTCGGTAATGTGCGATCGCACATAAGGTTCCGACCCCGCTCATCCACAATTTTGGCATAATTGTCTATCAAATGAGGAACAGATGGAAAAACACAAAAAAATTCAAGTATTTTTCAAAAAAAAAAAAAACAGGTATATGAACGAAAAGATAGCCTCCAAAGCAAATAACTCAGTGGAGTAAAAAATGATGCATTAGATTTATGAGATATGCCAATATTAAGAAAGCGAGTCAAGACAAACAGCAAAATAAAACAACAACAACAAACATTAATTACATCAAAAGATTTATGTCCGTTTTAAAAAAAAAATTAATAACAAAGACAAAATAGCGTCAGATAAAACTGAAAATAAACAAAATAACTTTTAATTCACCAGAAAAAAATGGTTATTCACCAGTTCATAATAAAGCTTGGTAACAATTAGACAAAAAAGAACAGAAACTTTAAAGTTAGAAAGTTCGCTGAATTTTTTTTTCAAAAAAAAATTAATTTCAAAGTAATGAAAACCATTAGGAATCAACTACAATGTCCCATAGGTTTACAATTACCAATGCTTCTATAGAAGGAAATTAAGAACTCGTGGTATTTAATTTTTTTTGCAGTTACAAAAAGAACAATAAATAGACAACAAACTAAAAATCAATTAAAACTTGCCAGAAAATGCTTTGGAAGCCGTAAAGCCATACTTTGGCCCCCAAAATATGTTCGATTGCACCTTCGTCGAACACCGATAATGTATTATGTGGCCTCTCATTAATGAAAATAAGCAACAATTAGACAAAAAAGAAAAAATGCAAAATTATGTAATACTTATTTTTTTCGAAAAAGATTTATTTCCAAAGACATAAAAGCCATTAATTACAAAATGAAAAATTTGAATAGGTTCGTCCCTTCTTCCAAATGAAGCCCTCGAGACCTGCAATTATCCAGAACAAGTCTTACGTCTACAAAAAGAATGTCAAAAATGACAAAAATCAAAAATTTATTTACTTTTTTTGTGAAAAACTTGTGTGGAAGCCAGTAAAGTCATAACGAATTCTCTTAAGACATTAGATTTTGTGACACCAATCTCTTTCGACACCTTCCCTTGAAATGTATTATGTGACCTCTCATTAATGAAGCTAGCTAACAATTAGACCAAAAAGAGAAAAAAACAGCAAGATTATGTAATACTTGTTTTTATCGAAAAAAAATTATTTCCAAAGACATAAAAGCCATTAATTACAATATCAAAAAATTGAATAGGTTCGTCCATTCTTCCAAAGGAATTCCTTGAGACCTGCAATAATCCAGAATATGTCTTACGTCTACAAAAAGAACGTCAAATATAACAAAAATCAAAAATTTATTTACTTTTTTTGTGAAAAACCCGTGTGGAAGCCAGTAAAGTCATAACGAATTCTTTAAAAACATTAGATTTTGTGACACCAAAATCTTTTGACACCTTTCCTTGAGAAATTAAGGTCATCTTTAACCTTTAATTAACGAGACCAGCTATCAAACAGACAATAAAAAGAACAAAATTGCGAAGTTGAAATGTTTTTTTTTTCATTTTGGAAAACAATTGTTTTCAAAGTCATGAAAGCCATTATCTATCTTCTAATATCAGAACATCGGCTCATCTACTCTTCCAGAAAAAGCAAATCGAGCCGGGTCATTGTACAGGAAATTAAAAACGACTAAAAAGACAAAGTAAAAGCGACAGTTAAAGACAAAACTAAAAAATTCAATTAAATTCTTCGAGAAAGTACTGTCGAAGCGGCAAAGAACCACAATCTTTATTTTCAAGGAATTAAATATTATAATTTTTGCGTTTTTTTGAACGCGATAAAGGTGATATATGAACTGACAATAACGTGATAATCTGGCAAAACTAGAAAAATTGAAAAATGGGCAAATACCTAAAAATTAAAAAAAATTGTGAAATCTAGTAGTATCAAAGCCAGAACATCATAACTTAAGGCGTGAAACCACAATAAAGAATAAATTTGAATTCAGCAGAAAGAAGGAGCACTCTTTGATTGCTGACACTAAGCTCCAAGTTGACCAAATTAAGATAAAAATGGAGGCAAAGTTCAATAAGTCATTTTTTAATTAAAAACCAATTATTTTAGAAGTCAAAACGACTATAAGCTTTCCAGCAATCAACTAAATAAATTAATTTCAAGCTAATTAGGAAGCCAATAGGACCTACCATTAGAGAGCGTTGATTTGAAATGTTCTGTTATTTAATTAATACCAAAAAGGTCGAATTTTTTTTTATAAAATCCGATTGACGACAATCCGAATTCTTTTTGGATTGTAACGGTCCAGGATTGGTACAGAACTAGTCCTGCTAATGCTGATTGTCCAATAGAAATATTTATTTTTTGGAATGTCATTGATATAGAAATTTTGTTAATGAAAAACTCAAAAATAAATGCTGCGGTTTTGATAATCAACGAATAAATTTAGCAAAAAACGGCAGTTTTATTTACAGAGCACTCTCAATGAAGTTGAAGCGGAATCAACCCCCTTTTCAGTCTACAAAGATTGTGTTAGTGGTGTTTGGGTGTGCACTTCCTGCAAATTTAATCAGAGTAGACTAAAGAAATTTATTTCGTGCTGTTTTTGATGAAAAATTCTGAATTTTGTGAAATATTTTGCCGGAATTTGTGACAAAAAAAATTCAATGAAAATATCCGACAAAATATTTTGTCTTTAAACGTAAAATTAACATCATTTTTCTTGAAAAATTTTATTAAATTTTATCAAAATTGGCTAAATTTTAGTCAAAAATTCCGAAAAATGTGAATGAAATCAACGGAATTCACTCGATTTTCTCGAAAGTTTAAACCTCGATATCTCCCTGTCAAAAAAGAAAATCAAAAAAATCTTTTTAATTCCATATTCTACGCTGGACAAGCTTTCTAATGATACCAGTCTCAACTCTCTACGATGAATATATCGATCGGCCAAAAATGACTGAACAAAAAAAACCTATTTGAGTATATAGTTCCTCCCCCCCTCAAGAGGGTCGGAACAATAATAATTTCTGAGCTTCTGCGGTGTAACTCAATTTATTGGGATTTTGTGGCATTTTGATTTTTTCTGATAGTTAAAATTGTTTTTGTACTTAAAGTGTGAATCCTAAATTTTGAAACACCAGGATGAAAAATTTTTAATTGTTTAATCAGAGCGGCAGAGCGATAGCTGGGGCTGTTAGTGGCCTTCTCTTGGTTTTCATATGACTCAAAGAGGAGTATTGGTTATCTTAAGGTTTTTTTTACCGGAAGTACTATTCGTTCATACGATCTTTTGGCCTAAAATCGAAAGCGAGTAAAATTGAAATATGAATTAATTTTTTCTGAGCGAAAGATGTTTTTTGATCATGCGCTGCGTTTAGTGAATTACTTTTAGTCTTTGAAAAGTAATGTTTGATTGAATAGCACATATAGATAACCATTTTTAGCAATTTTTTTGTCTAAGTGGCCTAGTTTTTTTGCTTGTAATTTGGTTTTTGTAGAAATAGTTTTTAATCGATGCTGTATTCAAAAGTAAACCTCGGAACTTGATACCATAGTGCTTTACAGAGACTGAAATTGAAACATGAGGGACTTTAATTTTGTTTCAATAAAAATCAACCTTTTTTTGCGCCATGTTTTTGAAAAACAGTAAAATTTTTCATAAATGCAGTCTCAAAAATTTTTTGACCATTCTTTTGCAAATTGTTTCAATGTTTCGTATGTTTAAATTCTGCTATTTTGTTTTTATTTGTTCTGCTCAGGAGGATGGATTTTTGTCTTAGATGACTTGCCGCCTTTTTATGTCTCGAATGCTGAAAAATGAGATGTTAAAAATCGAGAATTAGTCTTTTTGTTACGTTGTTATTTACATTGTGTCCATATTCTTCACTTTCTAGTTTGTATCATTCTATCTTTGTGCCAGTACCTACATTTATTTTCGTTAGATTTTTTTTTCAGTTGTTAAAAAATTGACTGATTTCAGCTTTTTCTTAGCTTTTCGTCTTTTCTTTGGTTTGCAATTGATTTCATTCAACATGAAGCTAGCACTGAGAGTTTCTTAGGAACCTTTTCCACTTTTCCTACTTATTACATTTCTTTGCAAATTTTTTCCGGCATGGGTATTGTTTTTAAACAATTTTTGCTTTTGAATTTTGTTCTGTTGCTTATGTTTTTTCTGATTAATTAAGTTTTTGATTATGAAGTCACGTCTAGAATATATACAACACCGAAGAAGTAAGTGCTGTTTTGTCTTAATTGCAGGTTTTAGAAATCTAATTGCAGGGGTTTTGTGATTCTTGAATTTGTGCATTCTTTTTCGAAAAACTTAATTTTCTTTTAAATTAAATTTATTTTTTTTTGGAATTAAATTAAATTGTTTAACTAAATCCTTATCTGCTCTTTGCTTTTGCGATCTGTTTGAGATTAGAATCCTGAATTATTTCAGGGCAATTGATAGCCTTGTCAGTTTTTGGACCTATCAGTTTTTGACCATCCTAATTATTTTGGACTTTTTAACGTTACCAGACAACTTCAATAGTATTTACTGAATTTTGTTTTTCTTGGTGACAGCGGTTTAAATTTCACCAATTTTTAGATCATACCTGGTAATGTAATGAGTTAATGGTTTAATGCAAAAGTTAACGGCTTCAGCTAGAGGTTTGGTTTCTTTGTAAAATTTTGACGCTTCGAGTCGCTTCCGGAATTCTTCCGGCTATGTTTTTTATTCCGTCGTTGCGATTTTTGTTACGACTATAGGACGTCAGAACTACTTCAAATCTGCTTTTTGTTCATTCGTTGGTGCAAGTTCAACTGCAGTGCATGCGTGACGTCGTTTTTTGCTCTTAGTGGAGCGAGTTTTGCTCTTTTGCGTGATTAAATTTTTTGTCACACTTGACTCACCTCACTCACAAAAAATGACTTCCTCACTTTGAAATTGAATTTTATTTACTTTAATTGAAAGAGATAAGATCAAATGGTTGCGTGTCACTCTAAATGAAGGTTATTAGAGAGCAGCTAATAGGAGCCAGCAATTACTTATACAGATACTTATTCAAAATATAACATTCTCAGCCTTCAATGACTAGACTATTTTTTTGGCCTGTCTTTTACTGTTTTTTTAGACTGCAGATCTACAAAGCCATTGCGGTCGTTTTCTGGCAATCTGCCAGCTTTTTTTAATTTATTTTTTGCTCAATGCATAACAGTAATTACAATCTGTAAATAAGTACGTCACGAACGAATCTTAAGTGTTTGATCATGACAACTGTTCTCAGTTAACAATGAATACAAGACATCAACCCATTTAGGACTTATAACTACATAATTGAAGCGTTTAAATCTGGCGAAAATTTTATGCTCAGATTTTGTTTTTTCTTAGCAACTTATACCAGAGCCGTGTAAAATTTAATAAGGGACTTCATTGCCTTCTTGTCAAAATTATTAGGCTGCCGTGCTAAATCCCTACAAAGATTAATACGGTCAACATAACAGCAACAGTCGGAAAATTCTCCTAAGTCAGGTTACACAAAGCTTTTTAAAACTGTTTCAAGTATCAATTGGATGGCTGCTTAATTGACCAAGAAATTGAAAATCGTGGCCTGAGAGAGCTTGGGAATATTTGGTATTTCAATTTCTGCGCCACCTTGTCTGCCGAGTAAATTCTTTAAGGCACCCTGCGCCTAAGTTTCGGTCTCGTCTCTCGTTCTCGGTTATTAATCTGACAAAAATGAAAAAAATGTATGCGAAAATCAGTCGATTAAGCCAATAATGAAATTCAGTCGATTAAAATGTTACGTGATAGCCGACAGCTATGATGTGTGATTTGTTGATTCACACCTCAATGATGAGTGTTCAATCCCCTGTCTCTGTGATGGTTTTTGGGTAAAGACGAGCTCTCCCTTAACCATAGCTTCGGTTTGACCACAGCTTGAGTAGTCTTGGGAACAATAACGGTACGACGTGAAAAAAATCAGGCGCAAAAAACCTGCGTTATTCACCGAAAAAAGAGTAAATGAAAACCGGAGAATAGTACAAAAAGGTGTCTACAAGAAAATCGCTGGCACTTCACAAATTTTTCCCTGATTATTTTGTTTTACTGCCTTAAATAGAATTTGGAAACACTAATATTGCTTCAGGGGTTTTTTTATACCAAATGAGTTTCCTAGCCCATTAAGAGTTGCCTCGCTGCCCTTTCTAGATCTTCAGTTCAATATTTTTTCCAAGATTTATTTTTTCATGAATTTAATGGAATTTTTTAGTAAAATTTTATGAGTGTTTGAAACAGTTGCTAGTTTTTGGACGACTTTTTTTTGTTTTCTTTGAGTTTTTTTCCAGTATTCTTCCGGCTATGTTGTCTATAATCGTGACTTCTTTTGTATTGAGAATTTGTTTGATAGCCGCGAAGCGATAGCGACTTCTATTAGGGTCATCGTGGTGTTTTTAATTCGTCGTGTCCATCGATGATTCTTGCTACTATTGAATTTTTGGTTTTCACTGACTTCTACTGCTTTGCAGGTAAAATTAGTGTGCGTGACTTCATTTGTTGTGCTTTTAGCTTTTAAGTCAATTTCATGACTTACCTTACTAAAAAATTACTTTTGAACTCACTTAATGAACTTTAAATTTCATGAACATTTACTAGTTAAATATCGATTTTGTGCACCTAAGTAGTACCAAACCTATATGTCCTAATTCTTGAGTATTAGAGTCTTGATTTTTTGATTTCGAATATTACTTCTGAAAAAGCTCTATTAGGACTTTTTCCTTATAGAGCTTATGTGTCTCGTAGTAATGACAGTCCGAATCTAACGCACAAAAAATCTATTGGTCTGTTAATGGTTGATCTGTCTAACTCATTTCTTTAGTTGTTTCTTTTCAGTGGAAGGCCACAAGCGTCCATCGCGGATATTTTCCGGCAATCTGCTGGCTATGTTTTTTTGTAAGAAAACAAGTGCTGCTTGTAAAAAGAAAGCGTTTGTTCTCTCTGTTGACCAAAAGCTAAATTTTGAAGAAAAGTATAAAGTGGTTTCTGATTGGGCAACATTATGTGTGTGTGTGAGAGAGAGAGAGCAAAAAAGTAGATGTGAAACAACTTTGCGCTAAGTGGGCAATATTTTTTGCTCACGTGTGGCTTTCCCAAAGCGCTCACTGAGATCTAATTCTTTCATTGCAAAGTGTTCATTTATATTATCTACGCTGTTAATAGTACGTTTGGAATCATTTTTGGTTGTTTGACGCAATTATTAGTCTTTAAGACCTATTATTGATATATATTTTTTACAATTTTCTCCCGATGAGCAGTTTTTCAGCTCATTTTGACAAATTCATGTTAATCCATCTGTTTGAACGATATTAACTGTGATGTTTTTAATTGAATTCAATTGAGTTTTTAAATGTTTTTAATTGAATTTTCTTCTGTTTTTTCCTGTACTACTGGTATTATGCTTCTTGCTATCTTTTTCCGTGTTCACTATTGAATTTCGCGCTAATTTTTATGTAATATCATGGAGAATTGATACTTCAAGATTAAACTGTGCTTTTTTCAATGAGATAACTGATACACATTGGTAATTTTTCAGGTTTTTGCGATTTCTTCTTGTTGTTTAGGTTATATCTAAAATAATTGGGGTTTTCGTCGATCAAGAAAAACAAGTGTTTGTCAGAGAACTTGTTGTGAGGTACAGCGTTTGCAGTTTTTAGGGATTTTCATTATTCTAAATTATTCAAAAAAAAACATTATTCTAAATTTCTTTTTCTTTACTGTTAAAATTTTCTCTGTATATAAATTTTCTCTTATTTTTTATCAGGTGGTAGTCAATTATTGTGTAAAATTTATTTTTATTGCACGTTATTTCGTCAATGCTAGAATCGGAGTTGCGAATTAGGACAACGTTTTTCAGTTTTTTAGATTAGGTTTTTCTTCATCTTTTTAGTGCATTAAAGCAATATTCTTTTTTATTTTTCTAAGACTTTTTTTTATTTTTGGTTTTATTTGCCCTTATAAGACCATGTGCTTTGTTGAATGACATATTTTGATGTTGGTAGAAAAACTTTGAATGTCAGGTCCCTAGTTAACTCATTTCTTTGGACTGTATTTTGGGGCATTTCCTGCTATGTTTTTTAAATTCGTTTTCCTCTTCCATCACGTTTTTTTATTTTACAGGATTCACGAAACGCACGTTTGAATTCTGGCTAACTCACTGTTTCAACTGGAGAAAATTCTTGATTATATTCGGAATAAAAAAAAACTGGTTAAACCAATAAACTCCGGGCAATAAGACGTTTAAAGAGTTAGTGCGTTATTTATCAATGTTACATAGAAAATACAAGCTAACTTAACCTTATTGTTCTTTTAAATAGAGGCTGAACTAGCCATGTTAATACAATCTAATGAAACTTCAGGAAAAGTTAGATCACTTTTTTCTCAGTTGTCATTTTTTCTCTGTGTTTTTCTAACTTTTTTAATACCCAAGGCGGTCAATGAGGACATCGCTGGCTATTTTCCCGTGATCTGCCTGCTCGGTTTATCATTTGTGATAGATTTCAAAGAAAATTTGATATGTCAGTTTTTGTGTGTGGTTGGAGCGAGATTTAGTTATCATTTGGAGGGAGGCTGGCTAGACATAGTGTGGGAGAAAGTTCGCAATCGAATATGAATTGGCAGATTTATTACTTTTGCCATCAGCCTTGCCCTCATACCTGTCTTATCAACTGTATGTGCAACCTCGTAGCCACTCGAGGGACAGTTATGACCAGCTGTAAGAGTTGCTGGAGCCTTTAATGACGACCATAATGCATTGATTTATGTTTTCCTCACATACGATAATGTACCTATGGTTGAAAATATTGTTCCTGTTCATGTTATGCAGACAAAAATTCAAAAAACTACTTCTCGGAGGGGAAATACATTTCCGGTACTCGCTTAATGCTTTTAAACAAACCGAAAGCTGTGTTGTGTTTCATCATTGACGCGACTTTGCTAATTTACAATTATTGATCCACGCCTTTGCCAGCTTTATTTTTGTCCCCTGCACACCAATTCGTTGGCTAAAAGCCGCTTCTTACATCCTGCAATAACTTGCTGTAGCAGGATTTCCTTAAAATTTTTTAAGAAAGGAAAACATGATATTTAATGATTTTGAGCAAATTTAAGTAGTTTTAGCTTTGCGTTCTACTTGTAATACTTGCTTTTGTAAGAATTGAGGTCTTCAGTCACCGGATTGGTGATCTAATGATTAAAAGTAGATTTATAATTAAATTAGAAAGTATTACATTAGCACGCACTAGATAATGTATAAGTAAATTTACCTGAACACTAGGCAGGTGAGGCCATGTGCAGGTAAAATTTACCTGCACAACTTTCCCCAAAATTGCTTCAAATAAATTTACCTGCAATTTTAGGTAATTTTACCTGCATATTATTTAGTGTGAGTTATATTCATAGAAAATAACTCTATTTATAATAATAATAATAAAAAGGGCAGCTGAAAACAGGCTACTGTAGGCCTAATGCTGTTCCGCTGCGATTACGCAGAAACCACAATTATTATTATTATTATTATTATTATGTTTCAAGGAACGTATAGTGCAAGAGACAGAAAAGAATGCCGAACTGGCAAAGTCTAGACGTCACGCCTACCAGAAGCGGAGATCGGGTCAGATCTCGGAGAGTTTTGAGACTCCTAACAAAGTCCTCACTTCTTCAGCTGGTACCAGCACAGCCTCTGGTCCAAGTGCCCGATCGGGTGTTGCACCACACGTAATACCCATTTTTATCGGAGGTGAACTGAACAACAGTTTGACAAGCAGCGGGTCGCTCAATGACGTCGAACACGATGCCTCCATCAACGTTAACAGGTACAAGAAACCACAGATTTGGACGTACTCTCAACACAACTGCTATTCTCGTAATATATTGGCCTTAGAATTGATTATCCGGGTTTGACTGGTTTTTTTCGCCCCCGAGAGCACTGAAAACTTAAAAACCCTACAAACATTTTTGTGGAAAGTGATATACAATCTTATAGTCTACAGTTGATTGCCTTTTACTGTATGTGAATTATGAATTGTTGTTTGTGGTGGTTTCAGACGTCTGCTGCCTCCCTCGTACCGTGCAGTGTTGCCAGCAGGGAGAGACTACAGCATTGACAAGAAGACAGACATGATATTCAGAGAGTTTCTCAAAACAGACAGTGCCACACTACTCAAGTAAATCGTCGCAATTCGCAGTATAAATCATTTTCGGATAAAATTTCCATGCAAATAAAACATCTTTTCAGCACTCTTTCATGCTTTTGAATGAAAACCTCGAAAGAAGCTTGTTGCCGGCATGAAAAGAGAAATAAGTTTGTAACCATCGGTGACTGTTACGAAGTAAATAAAACAACCTATTTTAGCCAATCAGATTCGAGTATTTCTAAACTTTAAAATAAGAATTAAATAACGTTCTAATATACGTAGAATGTTCCGAAAAAGTTCATTTAACCTAATTCTAAGTAAATAGAACCATGATATGTATCGATTAAGCTGGTTTTCGGCTTAATATTTTTAGGTTTTCTAGACAATTGCCGATTGAACACGAACTGATTTTGACGTCAATGACATCAGACAAAAAACCAGTAAAAGAGCATCGAAAAAACCTTGCCGTCTAAGTTTTCACTTGTTGCTTTGTACATTACGAATGTTAAAACGTTGTTGCTAAAGGAGCTTACACGAATCAATTCAAAATATCGAACTTCTGTTTTATCAGAGTTTACATTGGCGCCGCTACCCTCTAATTCGGGGAGTATTTCAGTCCCGTTATTTCCACTAATTGCTATGATCAATTTATTCAATAGATAATTAATTTCGAGTGGTAATTTGTCTATTCGAGGCTTATTCTCAACTTGGAGAACCGCATCTAGCTGCATATTGTTTTTTGACCTATAAAGTTGTGACACCTGGTCAGTTTGGGAACCAAACAGTTTCGTTCTATCCACGCCGATCAGATTGTACCCAGACACAAATAAGACAGTGATTGCAGAATAGAATCAAAAAGAGAGACAGGAGAGGAGGAAGAGAATGTCACGAGGATGAGACGGACTATGTGACTGAGAGGAAGTGTATCTGTCGCACCTTCAGACTAATAGGGTTCATTTGTCTGTGTGTTGCCCTGGCCCTTCTCTTCGTTGCTTTACTGTCAGATTGGTAGGCTCACAGTAAGAATGAGGTCTACTCACAAGGACTATGGGCCAGTTGCAGAAAGTCACTACAAGAAACCATCGAGCAAGTTGGAATGTTGCTACAGTGGTGCGTTGACTGCTGTTGCTAACTGTGTCGCCCACTGCCAGGAATTGAGGCATTGAACAAAAACTGTAAGACAAATCCGGTTTAAAACTTCTGTCCGATTTTTCTATATTTCTCGTAATAAATTTCCTTTTAATTTGCTGTAAAAATATCAAATTTAGACGGCAAGTCCTTACAATTAAGCTGTTGCTTTATGAAACTTTGGTTGAACAATTTTCTTAGATAGGCTGGTATTATTGATTAAAAGGAGGCAAAAAATAGCGTTATTTGAACACCATTCACTTAAGTGTTATTTCTGAGACAAAAACATCAATTTTGAAAATTTTTGGCCGATTTACCAAAAGTTTGAAAAAATTGATAAAGTCGGTTCGTATATCAAAAAATTACCTCTGATATAGAGAAAATCAAGAAACCATTATCCTAAATTGTTCAATTTTGAAAATTTTTGGTCAATTTTGAGGCAATTCTAAAAATTTTACAAAATCAATACCGAATATTGATAAACCATATTTTCAAGTTCAAAACCGTCCAGTTTACTGGATCTCCGTTCCATATACAAGATATTGCAAAAAATTGACCAAAAATAGAAAACATTGGACAAAAGCATAAATTGTTGACAAAGTTGTCAAAAATCAATTTCTCCAACAAGGAGCCCGAACTAAACGCCAAGTCAATATCAGTGTGGGGCAAGTTTATTCCAAATCTAGATATCAGTACTAATTCAGAGGTATGATCATAACACGTTTAAGACTTGTCAGACTTGGCCAAGACTTGGCAAGTCTTAATACACGTGCGAATTCAAAAACCAGTACGGGAGATTCGTTAATTGAGTAAAACTCATTACACAGAAAAAGTTGAAAATTTTCACAACCTCCGGCCTACAAAAAAAAATCGAATTCCCATAATTTTTCTCGTCGATCGTATATGAACCGTTTTGCCCGCGTCCTTTTCGTCCTTTCGCTTTTTAGTTTTCCGTGTTCCGTTTTTTCAATAACGTCGCTCTCCCAACACTCCGCTTTTCGTTTTCTTCCGCTTTTTTCCGGATTTCAATTTAGTATATCATATGTGATGAAGTTTGTTGTTATTTTTGCTGTAGTATGTTGAGTATGCTAGTATGCTGGTTTGTTGTTTAGGTCTTATAGCTTTCTAGGGTGTGACTTAAGTTTATTCTCGAGTTACGGCTGGATTGCCCTTTGACTTTTCAACTTTACCAATTTACTAGCCTTTCTGTTGAAGTATATTTATTTTGCTGCTTTATGTTTGTGTGTACCTGTATGATTGCTAGTTGGTTTGGTCTTGTTGCCTTCCAGGGTGTGACTTAAGTTTATTCTCGAGTTACGGCTGGGTTGTTTCTTGACTTTTCCAACTATCTTAGTCTACAAATACACTATTGTAATTTATTCAATTTTGCTATAGTTTGTTTAATACCGTTAGTATGCTGATTGTTTGTTTTGGTTTGGGTTTTGCTAGGATGTGACTTAAGTTTATTCTGGAGTTACGGCTAGTAAATTTCTCGACCTTTTCATCCTTTTAGTGTACTACTGCATTGCCGTAAAATAGTTTGTCGTTAAATTTGTCGTTATAGACCCATTATGAACTATATTATATGTCTTGCAGTAGCTTCTCTCCTTCGTCCTAGCGTGTGACTTAAGTTTGTTCTGGAGTTACGGCTAGGTTGTTTGCTTGAGTTTTTGCTGTGGTCTGCTAACAAAGTTCTTTCCGAACTCATTTCCCGCCCGTTCTCTCCCACCGTCCCGTTTCGTTCGTTTTCCCGCACGTCCCGTTTCCGTTCTGTCGCGCATTGCTCGCTCGACTTCTCGTCTGTCCCGTTTCCCTCGCGTCGCGCGTTACTCGCTCGACTTTCCGTCCGTAACGTCTCCGTTTCGTCGCGCATTGCTCGCTCGACTTCTCGTCTGTCCCGTTTCCCTCGCGTCGCGCGTTACTCGCTCGACTTTCCGTCCGTAACGTCTCCGTTTCGTCGCGCATTGCTCGCTCGACTTCTCGTCTGTCCCGTTTCCCTCGCGTCGCGCGTTGCTCGCTCGACTTTCCGTCCGTAACGTCTCCGTTTCGTCGCGCGCTGCTCGCTCGACTTCCCGTGTGTCCTTTGCCTCCCTCCGCGTTGAGCGCATTGCGTTCAGCGCTCCACTTCTGTTTTTGTTGGGTACAGTGTGCTCGACGACCTTCTTTGCTCTTTGGGTGGGTTGTTTTACAGACTGTCTACAGTGTGCTGTGTTTGGTGTCCTTTGCGTTGGGTTTGTTTTGCGTGTATTAGGTTTATTTGGAGTGTGCATATAATAGATAACCGTGTGCAGTGGTAGTTTTGTGGGTCTTTCAAAATAATAACATCATGATGTCTAATAGTCTTGATCAAAAAGTCAAAAAGTTGTACGCTGCCAGGTCAAAGCGTGAGGCTGAATTGCATGCTATACATGAAGATATCCTTCATTGTATAAATAGTCAAAGTAGGCGAGTGAAAGTTGAACGCTTAGTAACAAAGTGCAACGAAGCATTTATGACTGTTGTAGACAAAAATGAGGACCTGATTGCATTTGCTGGAAAAACAGAGGATCCAAGTGCTCTTGTTCCTTCATTAGAGTCTTATTTGGAGGCAATGACAACTAAGAACGACAGGATACTCACTTCAGCACGAAACTACATCAACTCTGCTGATGATAAAGTCAGTGAGTTCCAGGAACCAAGGGCTTCCATTCGTTCTAGACTTCCCTCAATTATGATATCGTCAAAAACATCCAGTCAGCGTAAACATGATTATGTAATTGCTAAGATGAAGCGTGAAGAAATTGAAAAACAGAATGAGGCAGCCATTCGCCTTGCTAAACAGAAAAAGCAAATGGAATTAGATGAACTGGAGGAAAACAACAGGAAACGTTTGGCAGAGGCAACTCTGCAAGAATTTGAATTGCTGGACGCCGTTTCTAAATGTAGCCAATCTGAAACAACTGCAAGTGCTAGGAGCTCAATGAGAAGTGAAAAGGCTGTCCAAGACTGGATCAACACCTCACTTGCTTTAAGTTTTCACAATGAGGAGAAAACTAGTGAACCACAGGTTATGATTGACCCTCCAGAATGTCCTAGCCACAACAACGGCAAAACAGTGGAAGATCAGAACAATGAAATTTCAAGGCATTCTATTCCAAAAAATTGTCGAGGCAATTACATTTTAAGCAATGAGACCTTGCAGCAACTCGACCCCTATTATACTCCACCTGAAAATTTTTTGGCTGCTGCTAACACACAGGCGTTGTACCAGGCGCACCTGAGGGCGCAAATGAATCAAACAGGCAAGCAAGGCACGGCGCTCCCAAGCATAACTAATCAAGGAACCGCGGATAGTCAGCCGCCTTCTGTACACTCCCCAGGGGCTTCTTCGCCACCCATTCAACAGCCCATTCCACCACAGCCGTTCGCACCGCAAAAAAATCAGAATAATGCAACAGAGTTATTTCCCAACGCACAACTTCAAATTTCGCAATCCAGGGGACCTGAAACATCAAGTCTGCCCGAGAAAAAATCGGCCCAGCGTATATGCCCCCGACAACAAATTAGTTTTGTCCCCCGAGCACCAAACGCCACTCTTCCTCCTTTTCCGACAACAAATCATCCAGCCCCCGCAATCAACGTTCCCCTGCACCCAAGCGCCCCACCAAGTCCAAACATTCAACAGCACAACTCCGAACCCGCTCATCCTAATGTCCTTCCGATTCCGAACCCAGTCTTTGCACCTAACCTCACTGCTCCCATCCCACAAGCCACTTTGGATAATCAGCCTCTCGTCAAAACATTTCAGAATAATAATAACCGAGAACACAAAGTTGTACGTTCCGTTGCTCCGCCTGTCCCAAATATGCCCAATATCCCTCTTGGCCAAAATTTTGTGCCAAATATGAGTCACTGGCGGTTTCCACAGCACAGACCGTCATTATTCAACCAAGACACAACCACCGTGAATAGTCTGCCTCCAAATGTACACGCCCATATCGCACCATCAAGCACTTTTGTCCCACCACGAATTTATCACAATTCGCCCCCTTTGATTGATATGCAATCACCGCTAGGCGCGCAGCAGGAAAACCTGATCGCGACTACTAATGTTGTACCTGGTCTAGCCACTCCGGTTTTTCAGCCAACATACCCCTATGTTGGGCCCACTCCGTTCAGTTGGAGCGGTCCGCAGGTGTCTGCACCTGCCCCTCCGATACCGGACAATGCGTCATTGATTAGGGAATTAGCTGATGCAATAACAAGCAAGAGAAACGACCCTTTGCCCGAGTGGAAACTTGCAGAGTTTAATGGCGACCCATTAAAGTGGCATGAGTGGTATGGTCAATTCAAAAGCGCGATCGACTCGCAGCCGCTCACTGATGACGTTAAATTGACGTACCTTAAAACACTCGTCACCGGTAAAGCAAAGATTGCAATTGCCGAGTTTGCTTACTGTGGTTTAATGTACAAGGATGCACTAAGGACTTTGGAACGTAAATTTGGCCAGCCACAGGCAGTCGTAAGTGCACACTTGGATAAATTAAGCAGTTTTCCACCTCTTAAAATGCACAATAGTGATAACATCATAAACTATTCTGCTGCAATATCCAGTCTCGTTGGGGTTTTCAAGTCGTTATCATATGATGCTGATTTGAAGAGCGCTTCCCTACTTAACCAAGCGGTACAGAAGTTACCACCAAACATGAAAGAGTCATGGTCACTCTTTACGGTTAAGAAGCACTGGGTTAAGCCTACCCTCCTTGACTTTAACGATTGGCTTAAAGAAAAGGCTGAGGCCCATGATCTTATGAAACAAAGCGCAACCAAGGCCAAACCTGAAGAGAACATCACTTCAGTAACCAAGACCAAAACAGCCTCAAAAGTGTTTGCATCAAATTCGCAACAAAGGGAAACAAAGATGCAAATGCCATCTGCTTCCACAAATTTTTACTTTCGATGCATTGTATGCAAAGGTAATCACCGGCTATGGGAGTGTCGAGTTTTCAAGGAAGAGACTCCAACCCAGAGAGCTAAGTTGGTGGCGGATAACAAACTTTGCTTTTCGTGCTTACGGGACAAGCACACATTCCGCCAGTGCCCTCAACCAAAAAAGTGCCGAGCAGAAGGGTGCAATAGTTCGCATAACACACTATTGCATGGAGCAGATAGGGTCTTCCCAACAAAACAGTCGACAAATTCCAATACCATTCAACCTTCTGGTCAAAGTAAAGCAACTTCTAGTCAACTCCAGCCTAATAAGACCACAACAATGTCATCTGTTACTGATGTTAAGGGGCTCCTTCAGGTGACTGAATTGCAGTTGGTCAATTCGTCCGGTTTAGATACTAAGGCTTTAGTTTTGTGTGATACCGCCTGCAGTAACTCTTGGGTGGCCGGTAGTCTCGCAGATAGACTCGGTTTGCACGGTAAAGCACTAAAGCTAACTGTCAAGGGTATTAATACCGAAGAAGTAGTTGATACTAGGGTTGTTGAAGTTACTGTGAAACCAAAAGAACAACAAGATTTCGAACCATTCACCGTCAACCCTTTCGTTAAAGAGAGTCTGAACGTCGGCTCAGATATAATTAATGTACAGGCCCTGCAAGAGACTTACCCACACTTAGCAGTCCTTGATCCCGTAACATATTCCTATAAAGACATTGAGATGATACTCGGACAAGATGTCTATCATGCCATCCGCCCGTTAGAATACTTCTCTGCCGATGAGAAGCGTTCACCCGTTGCCGTACGCTTGCCCATAGGTTGGGTCTTAAGCGGTCCGTTACCATCAAGTTCGTGTTTAACCTCAACGTGCTTTAAAGTGAATATCGAACAAGACAATGAGTTAGCAAGTCAAGTAAAGTCATGGTACGACATTGAATCATTCGGGGCAAACAAGCAGGTCGACTCAAGATCTGCAGCAGACGCAAGGGCTCACGAAATCCTTGAGAGCACCACCATACACAATGG
Organism: Convolutriloba macropyga; assembly: GCF_964194025.1. NCBI lineage: Eukaryota > Metazoa > Xenacoelomorpha > Acoela > Convolutidae > Convolutriloba > Convolutriloba macropyga. The sequence continues at coordinate 24,328,548 of NC_134469.1, read as the reverse complement.
CCTGAGATACGATGTCGGAATGCTGTGGGCAGCAGATAACACCAAGCTCCCAAATAATTACTTCTCATCCCTTGTGCAACTAAAATCTCTCGAAAAACGATTGGCTAAGGATGAAGACCTTAGAGAGAAGTATACTAGTACCATCAAGAAAGACCTAAACAAGGGGTATGTAATCGAGGTTCCGGACGCTCACAAGGTTGAGAAGCGGTCCGATAAAGAGTGGTACCTACCCCACCATCCGGTTTTAAACCCGAACAAACCGAGTAAGGTGCGTAGGGTGCTCAATGGAGCAGCAAAAATTCATGGCGCCTCACTGAATAAATCTTTGCTCACTGGCCCTGATCTGCTCCAAAACCTTATTTACGTACTTCTTCGCTTCCGACAACATCCATATGCCGTCTCTGCCGACATCGAGGGAATGTTTCTACAGGTTGGTGTATCACCATCAGATCAACCATCACTCCGCTTTCTGTGGCGGGAGGACCCCACAACTAACGTTGTAGTGTATCAATATACGCGCCATATATTCGGGGCTAAAGACTCGCCCACATGCGCCAACTATGCATTACAACGCACTGCGAGAGACAATGCCAAGTTTTACCCCGAAGCTGCAAAAGCCGCCCTTGAAAACTTCTACATGGACGACTATCTTGACTCAGTGGAGTCTCCAAAGAAAGCCATCAATAGATCAAAGGAATTGGTACATCTGCTCCATCTCGGTGGGTTCAAGCTTACAAAGTTCGTAAGCAATGTACCAAATCTGGCTGACCGAATTGATGGTTCCTCTCAATCTACTGAGCCCAAGGTTATTGTTTCATGTCAGGAGGATTCATCGCATGTGCTAGGGCTAAAGTGGGATCACACTAATGACACTTTAGTTGTGAGTCGGGGTACAAGCTGCGCCATAACCAAGTCCCTCACGCAACGCTTGGTCCTAAGTCTTGTCTCGAAAGTCTTTGACCCCATTGGTCTTGTCGCACCGTTTACCGTCGGTGCGCGATTGCTCTTAAAAGACATCTGGCGTGTCACAGGACAGCAATGGGATGACGAGCTCCCACAGGACATGGTTCAAAGATTTTTGGTCTGGAGTGCGGACTTACCAAAGCTTGAAAACATCAAAATTCCTCGAAGTTACTTTAGTGGACCCTTTGATAATATAGAGTTGCATATGTTCGGTGACAGTTCTCAGGATATTTTTAGTGCCGTTGCATTTCTTCGAGCCCGAGTAACAACTCCTACGGGCAAGATAAAAACAGAGCTTGCGTTTGTTTTGGGGAAAGCGCGCGTGGCGCCAATGAAGGTAATGACTGTCCCAAAACTGGAATTGCAAGCAGCTCTACTTGCCGCTCGGCTGAAGAACGAAATTATTCAGGCACTTACTGTAACTGTTAACCAAGTATTCATGTGGACAGATAGCACGACCGTTCTTCAGTGGATAAACTCTAATGAAAAGCAACCAATCTTTGTTGCAAACCGCGTTTGTGAAATTTTGGAGTATACCAGCGTTGACCAATGGAACCACGTCGCAACTAAGGATAATCCAGCTGACGCTGGCACGCGTGGAATGTCCGCTGAGGTTTTGCAACTAAGCAGTTGGGTCAATGGTCCACATTTATCTAACTCAAGTTTCCCTTTCGTACCGAACAAAGACGTCATTAATAACATCAAACTTGGCGTCAACCAAGCAGTCATCATAGAAGACACTGTATCTTTGACTACATCTGTCAAAAAACAGACAACTCCTGTTCCTTCATTGTTTCCATTTGATAAGTTTAGTTCTTATCAAAAGTACTTGCGCATTGCCGCATACGTTCTCCGGCTTTTGCCGAAACATGCCGGCTACCGTAACCCCGATGGTAGCATTACTGACCCTACTGAGCTTGACGAAGCCGAGCGTCATCTACAGTACTTGGTGCAAGGAGAGTCTTTTGAAGCCGAAAGAAAAGATCTTCTTGACAATAAACCCGTTAAACGGAGCAGCCGAATTGCTCCACATTCACCGTTTGTTAGTCCAAATGGGCTAATCCGTTCCTCGGGCCGCATCAAGCGGTTAGTTGAAGTTGGGTTTAACGTAAAATACCCAATCATCTTAGACGCACGTCATCCGTTTGTAAAACTGTTTCTTGAACACACGCACGTAAAGCATTACCATCAGGGCGTTGACTACCTAAGATCAATTGTGCAGGAACACTACACAGTACTGAATTTAAGATCATCCTTGCGCTCCATCAAAGCACACTGCCTAAGATGCCGATAATTCCAAGCTGTAACTATGCAACCAATCATGTCTGACTTACCTAAGGAGAGACTTGCTTACCAGTCTCCTCCCTTCACGAACACTGGCGTTGACTATTTTGGGCCATTCTATGTTACTGTCCGCCGTACTACTGAGAAAAGGTGGGGCTTCCTCTTCACCTGTCTCACTACTCGCGCTGTCCATGTCGAGATAGTTACATCCACGGACACCAGTTCTTGTGTTATGGGAGTTGAGCGGTTTGTGTCACGTAGAGGTACACCTGCCATGATTTAGTCGGACAATGGCACCAACTTTATTGGAGCGGAGAAAGAACTCCGAGAAAGTATTGAAAAGTGGAACGTTGTCAACCTTGCAGCTGAGCTCGCTCACAAAGGTATTAAGTGGAGGTTCAATCCACCCAGCGCACCACATCAAGGTGGTATCTGGGAGAGGTTGGTACGCAGCTTCAAGCGCGTGTTGTATACTATTCTTGGCACGCGTCGCCTCACGGATGAGGTACTGCATACTACCTTTTGTCTCGTGGAGAATGCTCTCAATTCGCGTCCTTTAACACCCGTAAGCGCCGATCCGTGCGATTTGAACGCTTTAACGCCCAACCACTTTCTTTTAGGAGAATACTCTACCGGTATTCCGTCTGTTGTCGGCAATAATGAGCTTGACCACCGTAAACGCTACGCCCGTGCGCAGTCGTACGCTAATGCGATCTGGTCCCGTTGGATCAGAGAGTACGTACCGACACTGAACCGACGCTCTAAGTGGCAGACGCCTGCCGAGCAACACCTTAAGACCGGTGACTTGGTTTGGATAGTTGAAGAAACCAACCCTAGGGGTTACTACCCAACCGCTCGGATTGTGGAACTCCGTTACGGCTCCGATAGCGTCGCGCGCTCCGCCGTTTTACGTACGTCGACTGGTTCACTTGTCCGCCCGCTTGTAAAACTCGTACCAGTTTTCCCAACATCATCTTCCGGGCCGGAGGATGTTACGAAGTAAATAAAACAACCTATTTTAGCCAATCAGATTCGAGTATTTCTAAACTTTAAAATAAGAATTAAATAACGTTCTAATATACGTAGAATGTTCCGAAAAAGTTCATTTAACCTAATTCTAAGTAAATAGAACCATGATATGTATCGATTAAGCTGGTTTTCGGCTTAATATTTTTAGGTTTTCTAGACAATTGCCGATTGAACACGAACTGATTTTGACGTCAATGACATCAGACAAAAAACCAGTAAAAGAGCATCGAAAAAACCTTGCCGTCTAAGTTTTCACTTGTTGCTTTGTACATTACGAATGTTAAAACGTTGTTGCTAAAGGAGCTTACACGAATCAATTCAAAATATCGAACTTCTGTTTTATCAGAGTTTACAGTGACTTAGATCCTTCAGATACTATGGGAGCAAAACACTTGTCTTCCATATTATGAGACCAAAATTGATGCCCAAATACGAGTTCATATCCCTCTTCTGATCCCAGCAATAAGCTTCGTCCGAGTTTTTTTATATAAAAGCGTAATAAAGTGCTCAAAAGATCATGTAAATGCTTGTTAATTTTATCCGATAACGATTTTCTTTGATAAAATAGACGTTTGTCTACTGTGCTTGTTTCACACCTACCTTCACAAGATTTGATTAAAATATGAGTAATTATAGCTGCGAAGCTGTAAGCTGAGCGTAGCTATATTGCGGTGCTCTTGGTTTTTACGACTCGAAGAGGAGTATTGGTTTTCTTAAGGTTGTTTTTTACCGGAAGTACTATTCGTTCAGACGATGTTTTGACCTTAAAGCGAAAGCGAGTAAAATTGCAGTGTGAACTAATTTTTTCTGAGCGAGAGAAGTTTTTTGATCATGCGCTGCGTTTAGTGAATGACTTTTTGACATTGAAAAGTAGTTTTCGACTGAATGGCACATATAGATAACCGCTTTTAGCCGTTTTTTCGTCTAAGTGGCCTAGTTTTTTTGCTTGTAATTTGGTTTTTTGTAGAAATAATTTTTAATCGATGCTATGTTGAAATGTAAACCCCAGAAATGATAGCACAGTATTTTGCATAGCCTGAAATTGCGTTTCAAATGCAAAATTGGCACATATTTCTTGATTTTTTAATTAATTTTTGGCCTTTTATTCTATTAATTTCTTCATTTCTGGATCTTTTAGCTATTTTTTGTTAAAAATCAGTTAATATGGCAACTTCCCTTTGATAATTCATATACTCAATGCCTCTTTCTACCCCGAAGTAATTTTGTTTCATAAAATTTTACATTTGCTAATCCGATTTTCGTAGTTTTTTGCCAATGTTTTTTCAGTTTTTTGTTTGTATTTTGCCTTTAAATACTAGAAATAGTATTTTGGGGAACATGAGGGACTTTAATTTCGTTTCAATGAAAATTCAATCATTTTTTGGTGTTTTTGAAAAAACAGATAAATTTTTTTCATAAATGCAGTCTTAAATATTTTTTGACCACTTTTTTGCAAAATGTTTCAGTGTTTCGTATGTCTGAATTGTGCTTTTTCTTGTTTTATTCTGTTCAGCAAGTTGGATTTTGGTCTCGAACGACTCGTTGTCTTTTCTATGTCTCGAATGCTGATCAATGAAATGTACTCGTTTTTCTTGATTTTTTTAAATTTGATTTTTAACGTTCAAGAATCAAGAATTGGTCTTATTGTTACGGTGTTCCTAACATTGTGTCCATATTCTTCACATTCTCTTTTGTATCATTCTAGTTTTGTCCTGGCACCTATTTTTGTATTCGTTATATTGATTTTTTCAGTTGTTAAAAAATTGAATGAATTCAGCTTTTTCTTAAATCTTGGTTTCTTCGGTTTGCAATTGATTTCAAAATTATTGAATTCAAAATAAGGCAGTACTGGGAGTTTGCTAGAAAGTCTTTTCCAACATTTCGACTTATTACTATTCATTGCATTTTTCTTCCGGGCTTGGTATTGTTTTTAGACGATTGTTTGCCTTTGAATATTTTTCTGTTGCTTTTGTTTTTCTATGATTAATTTAATTTTTGAATTAGTATGAAATCATGTTGTCTAGCATATATACAGCAAGGACAAATCATGTATTATTTTTGTCTTAATTACCGTGATTAGAAATCTAATTGTAGTGGTTCTCTGATTTTTTAATTTGAGCACTCTTTTTTGAATAATTTTGACTTTCCTGTCTTTTTGAAAAATTTTTATCTGCCGTTTGCTATCGCGTTCTTTTTGAGATTAGAATCATTAATTATCTGAGGGCAATTGATTGCCCTGTCAGCTTTGTCAGACTATCAGTTTTTTGACCATCCTAAAAATTTCAGACTTTTTAACGTTACCAAACGTTTTCAATAATAAAATTTTGCTGCATTTTCTTTCTCTTGGTGACAGTGGTTTAAATTTCACCGATTTTTAGATCAGACCCGCGGAGGTAATGAGTTAATGGTTTAATACAAAAGGTAATGGCTTCAGTTTTTTGTGAATTTTTGCTGCTTCGAGTCGCTTCCGGAATTCTTCCGGCTATGTTTTTTGTTTCGTCGTCTGACGCTCCATTTTCGTTTTACATTTGTTCTAGAACATTCTGTCTCGTCTCTGCTTAAATGATTTTATTCGCGCTTGATTTCACGCTTTCTGCGTGACCTAAATTGCGGTATTTCAAAAGTTGTCTGTTGCTAAAACAAAGTTGATTGTGAGAAAAAAGGTTGTATGGTCCGACAGTCGAGTGGTTAAGGCGACTGGCTGTTAATTAGGAGATCGCCCGTTCGAGCCGTTTTACTAATCAACTCTGCCATAGAAATTGCTCCCAGCTCTTTTGAGGTCTGACGAAACCGATTCGATCTTGGTATAATTTCAGGCTGAAGTACGGTTACAAATCTCCTAGAAGGCTGAGAAGATCACCGCGCAATTCGACCGTGAACAGTCCTCGAATCAAACAAGAGGACTCTATTGAAGAAACAGAGGGCGAGTCAAACGAGGGTTCCGATCCCAACATCCAACTCGGAATCGACTCGGGAACCACAGATATCCAAGACGCCTACTCCTTAAACCCAGGAGCCCCTGGGGACCCAAACTGCTCCAGGACCTCCGGGAACCACTTGACAGTCGGCTACGTGCCCACAGGTTCTCGTGGAACTCAGAGTGGTGATTGGTTCCATGAGGATTTCTTGAACTGGAGAACCCGACGTTTGCTGCCCCCGATTAAGAGTCAAGATTCAACTTCCTCAGACTACCATAACATGTCAGGTTCAGCTCCGATGTCTAGAAACCCGTCCATTTCAAAACCTTAACTCTGCAGAAAATTGCAGGAGTTTTTTTTCTATCAGAGGCCTTCATTTAACTCTCAAATTATTACTCATGTCGTGATCAAATTTGACACTTTACCAAGACATGAATTTGCCAAAACTTTCAATTAGTCATCTATCTTCAATCAAAATTTAACCAAAAACTTAAACTAAATTTTTGTTTCAGACCAGATCGTTTGCTAAATTGATAAAATCAAGAGTTTTAAGTTGATGCGTTTTGCAGAGCCTATTTAGATTTTTTAACAATTTCATTTGCGCACTCAAGATAATCTAATCAGAATTTAATTTCATGTCAGAATATTTTCTATCTTACAAGAATCCCAGGCTGAGGTCGCAGACCAAAATCCCCTGTGATCAGAGCATCCAGAACCAAAATTGCGTCTAATTTGAATATTCATAGACATCAGGAAAAGGCTTTTACTCGGCCCATGGAAAGACCATGTTCAACTTAATTTGCTATGAGATAATGCTTTAGTTTAAAGTCAAGACTTTACCTCGACTTTAAATAGATGCTGGTTAAAGTATTTATAGTCAATAAAGCCACACTCCAAAACGCCCAAATTGGTAAACCGAACCGCGGGCGTCACCAACAAATAAACAAACAAACAAACACACACACGCACTCACATTTTAGGAAACTTTTAAAAATTAGCAAAAGATAGGAAACTTTTGAAAAATTAGCAAAAGATAGGAAACGAAATAAATGGTGTCATGTAAGTGGACCAATGGAGCCTGTCAATAATGAGACTACGAGTCAATGAAGGAAAAAAATAAAACAAAAACACTAATTACGTGCAAAACTCTATTGTTTAAAACAAACTTTGGATCTTTTCAACAATTGGCCCCCCTTTTGCAAAAGGGGGGCTATTCTTGAATAGAATTTAAGCGAGAGATTTATTAACCAATCAGAGACGAGTAATAAGTATCCGTGCATGCTCATACTGTGTTATACTGGATAGAATAAAATGCGCCATGCTAGGGCAATTAGCCGAATTGGAATACAAAGCGAAAAGAATTTCCGACTGGCGGGTCGGTGGGCGCGCTTCGCGGCTTCGCCGCGATAACGACCCGCGATTTCCGGATTACATCCCACAGTACGTGAGAGGCCTGGCCGTGAACAGCGGTCCGCAATTGCGCTTAAACCATTTTTCGGCTATCTAAACTGTAGGCCAACTAATATTGTGGTAAAGTATAGCACAGAAGGGGAGGCGATTCTGTACTAGGTACCAAAGGGGGGGGGGGGCAATTGTTGAAAAGATCCCAAACTTTTAGCAACAAAATCAAAATGGCATCAGTTAAACCTAAACAAAGTTATGCAAAGCAGCTGGGATCTGCCTTTTTTGGAATTATGTAAAAATTTGACAAAAAAAGCATAAAGTGTAAAATTGATTTGTTTTGAAACTCTGGATTTCTTGAAACCAAATACCTTGAAAAGCCAAAACAACCTTCAAGTTTGAAATTAAAGATTGCAGCTAGGTTAATGTTTACCTCCTCATAAACACAGTGGGACATGTCAAAAGTGAGTCTCTGACCTATTACAGCTGCCATTAGTGAGACTAATTGATTAGACTCCGAAATAAAAACAAAGAACGACTTAAGAACTCACAAACAATTTTCAAAAACCAAGTGTTCAAGCCAAAAAGACCATGGAAAATTAAATAATTATTATTTGTAATGAATCGGGCCTTTTTGAAACGTCAGATTATCGGAGCTGTGCTAAAAGAAAACAAACAGTAAAATTGACGTCTATCGAAAATATTAGCTTTTTAATTAAGCTCATAATATTAAAGTCATTGTCTAGAACACAAAATCAGTAGATGTTGATGTTTGCTTGACCATTAGGTGGATGCCACCTGTCATAATGAGACTTATCTACAAAGTGGCAAAATAGGACAGAGTCGTTAAAACTGTTAGCTGTCAACCGAATGTCATTTTTGCCTCCAAAGACAGTCATTACACGAAGTATATCATCCGACTGTTTACAAAACACCAAAATAGAAATTTAGTTGAAAACTTCGTGAAAAGAATCGAAGCCGTTAAAATCGTTAGTTAATCATTGAAAACATTACATCTTTAATTCTATTTGCATTCAAAGAAAAAATTATCTCTGCAATGTGATGATGTGAACGGAATCAAATAAGAACCACATAAATATCCAAAAACCAAAAATTATTCATTGACAACTCGTAGTATCAAAGTCAAAAAACAATTATTTAAATAATTAAAAGTATTAGGTTTTTTGCTTTTACCTCATAGATAATTAATTGGACCTTGAAGTAAAGAGACTAAGGTATAAGACAACAAAGTAAATAATCAAAAACAGTCAAAACTCAAGAGTTCATTACAAAAGTACAATAAATTTTGTCAGAGCCATTAAAATCATGATCTTTTCTCTGAAAAGATATTAACTGTTCATTGGACCTCAACCAAACGTAAATGAAAAGTTCATTATTTAACCCTCTATATGAGAAGTTACCACCATGAGCAAAAGTTTTGAAGAAGACAGCTCGTCAGTGCTATAGGGATTATTTTTATTAGAGAAATCTACGTTAGCACAAAAACTTGCCTGGCTATTACTGTGCGTCTTTTACAGCACATATTTGGGCTCTTATCTGTTTTTCTTGTCAATTTGGAGAATGGAAAAGGTGGGCTAAAGAAGCACCTTTGGAGAATGGAAAAGGTGGGCTAAAGTCCGATGTTTCAAAAACTGCAGCAAAAACTTTTTAGCCAAAAACTTCTACCGAACAGTTGAGCAACTCACCGAACTTGAGCAAAACATGATGAAAGTTTGAAAAAAACACAGGATTGTGGTCCAATGTTCACGATAATTTAAACCTATATAACTCCTCAGAATACAAAAAAATTAACCTTTTGACCTTTTTAACTTGGTAATATGCGCTTGACGGGCTCTAAGACACAACTCGTAGCTGCTTACGATCAATATAATGACCGACCAAAATGGACTGATGAAAAAACAAACCCAGTTGAGCAATTGGGGTGGTGTCAGATCGAAAATCTGACCCCGTCGACCAATGTAGTATTTCAAGATGTGCATTCGAAATTGTTTTTTTCTCAATAAAAAAAGTTTTGATTGGCCACAAAATTCTTTTAAAATTCAAGCATAAAGTCCATCTCTCCACTCGAACAGAAAGTGGAATTGGACTTAAAGATTTCCTTCCAGGTTTTTATACCATTAATATTTTTGTTTTATTATTAATAGTTTTATACCACCCGGTTTCTTTTCCCAGAAGACACTTTTTTGACGGTGTTTTATACAGTCATTAATACGTCACTAATTTCTTAACCTACGTGAATAAAAGTACATTAAAATTACTGTGACAAGTTATCAGACACAGTAAAATTATAAATTTACTTCACAGAATTTCTGTTTCTTAGATAGTTTGTTTTGTAAACAACTGATTCGACCCTCCAACAACAAATTCGACCCTCTAACATTTTAGCGTTAAAAAATAAAATCACTCTATTTTGATTTTAAACACTGACTAAATTTAGATTACTATAGTTAAAGTGTAAATTTTATTAAAAATTCCAAAGTTTAATTGATTTCATATAATGACTAATGTAATTTACTGACATAATGATGATGCATATATTGCTGTGCTAAAACTGTCTTGAAATTGTCTCGAAATAGCTATTGACTAATTTATTGTCCAGTAACAATCTCCAGTAACAAACTACTCCATTACCAAAAAAAACTTGTGATATAATTCGATATTAATAACAAGGACTTCTGAGGTACCAGATTTACTTTGTAGACTGATTTCGTGAACTCTGTCTGGATGTAAGTTTAGAACTTAGTGCAGTTCTAATACTACTTTTAGCGCTGGGTATTCCGGAAGTGGGTATCAAATTGATCTGTGGGTTCTTCTCGAATCTTGGATAGCTGGATGTCTCTGATGCGTCATCTTCGTGTGCTCCGTCCTGTTTGTTGCCCTTCTTCTGTTTCAGAATGATGTGAAACAAAGTCAGGGCATTGTGATGTCCTGTGTGGTGTAAACCTGTCTTCAGATATGATGAGAACTGGCTGGCTGAAATATTAGCTGGCTATAAAATGCATTTACCCAACTTGTGCTCCCCAGTGATGAGCGGATTCCAAAATCCTGCAAGTTTTTAAATTCTGGAAAATTTAGTTGAGTCTTTTTGGAAGCTGCAACTAACTGAAAAACAAATTAGTTGACTGTTACCAGAATTTTGATCAGGAGAACTGATTCTAACTGACTTTTTTCCTAAATACCTTTTTACTATGAAATCTTACAAGAATCTTGCAACTTTCTTGCAAGATTTTGAATTCAGATACATTTTTCCGATAAAAACTACAAACATCTCGAATCTCGAGAAATCCTAACCCTTCCTTTTTAACATTAGCTTACTCAATTGCTATGTCAAGCGAGCAAAGCTGTGCTCAAGCAGTGGAGCTGTAGTGCAACAGTAGCGTGCCTAGCCGGAGTTCTGCAGATAATACATTCAAATCGGCGGTAGGCTCAAAATTCTTGTAGCTACCGGAATTGTTTAATACGACAGCTGGGTTGCTACAAGGGTAAGTCACCGCCGTTTTAGCTCATTTTTTAATAGAAATCCGCTGAAAGAGCTGAAATGTGCGGACATTTTTGATAACGTTCTGAAACTGCAAAATTTCAACGCACTTTAAACCATTTTTAGCTCATTTCGTTCATAAATTTCAGTGCCTTTCTTATAAATTTTCATTCACTGCCCCGTGCAGTAGTCTCAAAAATTCAGCGCTTTTCCGTCAATTGCGCTGAAGTACTTTGCGCTGAATTTTTTTCACAATTGTCAGTAAATACCTCAACTCGGGATATATATATATATATATATATATATATATATATGTATATATGTATATATGATCAAAAATAAAACACGCCGAAGTTGAAAGTTTTAAAAGATCGAAAGTATACAGTGCCAGATTTTAGATTGCTAGGAAATTCGAAGTAAATGTATTTTATTTTATCTTGTTCTGTTTATTCATCGGAAAAAAACTTTTCTCCGGCATTGCGTCTAACCAATAGAAGGCCTCTATGCTCCTCTGAATCAAAGAATATGAAATTTTCAGAATGCTTTAAAGAAAGATTTAAATTTAATTACAATTTTCTGCGAATTGACAGGTTTCAGTTGACAGTTTTTATGTTGCTCGCGTATTGAATTTGCCAAAAAGAATTCCATATACTTCTTTCTTCCGCTGTATCAGAAACCACTGCGTATAATAATTTTCGAGACAAAATAATGTTATGACAAAATTTCAAACGATTTTGAATTTATTACCCAACAAATTGACCCAATGCAGCCTGCAAAACACCGGCTATATCATTACAGTGCAGAGGTATACCCAAATCGTCACGGGCAGATATGCCCGATGTGTGTATCTCGTGTTCGTTTTTACTATGTTAATACATTAAAAGTGGTACCATATTGCGGAAAATAGCTACTTTACCAGAAACCGGAAAAATGGAAGGGAATATCGTCTCCCGTGTTCGCAAAAGTGTCCTAATTTTAGCCGCGGAGTACGAGTACAAACTTAATAACCTATTTTTCGCGCCAGTTGTATCACGCATCCACTCCATTTATGTATTGATTTTTCGCACGCAATGTAGCTCGGTTTCGCATATAATCCGCAACTAAGCCTAACTTAATTAATATTTATTTAATTAAGCCTAACTTATTACTACTAGTAGTACTTTATTACTACTTTATTACTACTTATAATACTTTGTTACTACTAATTTCTACTTATTAGTACTATTTATTACTACTAATTTAAATTGGCCAATCCCACATTGATATACAAAGTCTTTGATGTGCGAGGGTTTTTTTCGGAAAAAATCAGTTTTTGCGGTAGCATGTATTTAAAGCGTTTTAAAGCTTTGAAGGCTTCAATTAAATCTTTATTAAAGTGCTTATTGCATGCTCAAAATAATAGATACCTAAATTGAGCGGAAACGTGCCACAAGATTTGTTACCTAATTTTTGCACCGAATGTTCTTTTATTTCGCAAAATCGACGGAACCCCGTTTGCGAAAAGTAAGATACAAAGGATTCCACCTAATTTCGTTCATTGTATGTAACTAATTTTCGAGCCAATTTTACTAAGGCGGAAATTTTGGGGTATATCTCTGCATCGTAATGATATCCAGTGGACTAGCTTGCAGTTTAACAGTATAATTGTTCCACGGCAATAAAAACAACTAACGTATTTCTTTTAGAATCAATTATTTTTTTATTTGTTCGAGAAAATTTGTTTTTAAGCTGTAATTTAAAATCGCACCAAGTATAAATATTTTTATTTTTTTTTCTCAGCACTCTATTTTAAACTTTTTTTCGGTAGAACACATATTCAGTGAGGTATTTTTGTGAGTGTTACTATTGAACGTTTTCTGGAAAAAAAAACAAACAAAATATCGTTAGCGCTTAAGCATCGTCTTTTTAATGTTGAAGCAAATCTGGATCGTTTCTGCAGTGTATATTGCTTAACCATAGGAGGAAAAAAGTATTCTTGAGCTGAGAAATTTTTGGTTCAGAAGAATGGCGGTAGGAACTAAATTCGCAAGGGATAAGTAAGCCGGACAGAACTTTTTTCATTCCCTTCTCTAGAATATGGATATCTAGGTGAACATAGCAACCTGTTCAGCAAGATTTTAACAATTTTCTCTCAGTAATTTGGTATTGCCGTGTTTCACGGTTTCTTTGTTCAGTTTTTGTCTAAAAATGCCGAAATTGAAGAATAGACTTTGAAAGCACCCCAGATGCTTCATTTCTGCCTACTGTCAGACAATATTGTTTTGGATGCTCATGTAACATAACATTCTTTCATGATTGTTGCGTCACTCTATATCCATTTTTAAACTGAAAACTACGCATTGAAGACTACAAGAAATTAGTTCTTTGAAGCCATTGAAAAACAGAATTTAAAAATGTGTTATATGCATTAATAAATTTCTTCTCTTTTCTCCTTTTGAATTTATTTTGGGTAAGGGATGAAAATAATTTTTTCTATGTAAAACAACCGACAAAGCCAACTTCTCTTCCCTTAATTAGCGAGTCTGGCCTCCACATAAACTAGCAAAAGCAAAAGCCGTCTGACTGTATTCTTACTATAACTGGTTAGGTTCTCTGTTATATTCGGTTTTTGAATTCTTCGTTTGCGTTTAAAGCTTACATAGAACAAAATTCTATATTCGGGCAAAATATTACTGTTAAACTGTCTGGAAGTTTGAGAGTTTATTGTGAAAAATAAGCAAAAAAAATAAAAGTTCGAAATGGTCAAAAATGTTGGAATTCGAAACTATTATATATCTAACGGTCAACAGGCTCTTGTGTCACGAGCGACAATAGCTTCAAAAATTAGCACCTGTAGATTAGCCAATTGGTTAAACTAGTATCATCTTTTTGAATTCCAATCATGTTATTAGCATATGACGGGTGATAGCATTATGTGCGCACACATATTACCAATCCTCCTTGTTTCGGAGTTTAGATCACTCACTCATGTAGTTTGAACTAATTCGAGTGTTTCTCAAAAAAATGCAATTACTCTCTGCTCTCTATCAACATGTGCTTTATGCTTTTTTCAGACCAATTTACACTTACGTTCTGTGTTTATTTTGCGATACTCAATTCTGTGCAGAGGAGAAAAACCCAAATTCAAGAAGAGCTGGTTGCGCCCTGTCTGGTTCTTGGGCAAGTTCTCGTCTGCCTTTTTGGCCTCCCCGTTTCCAGTTGATACAACATACACTGAGTTCACATTCTTTGCCCTGTCGTAGAAATTACAGATGTTAAAACATAATGCCATAGTGAATGATTCGACAGTTTTATCATTTATGATCATTTATCATTTGTATAATCAGTTTTAACATTTATAATAATATCGTCTTATCAGCTCCATAACCAATAATGCATTGCTTCATTGAGCCTTTCGAAAAAATTGGATGTGGTCCTGACTTGATCAAAACTGTTAGAGCGTACACTTTAGCATGTAAGGAGCATGAAATAATTACTTAATATAAGAGAATAGTAAGACTCTGGCAGTGTGGACCAGTTGGCTCAGTGGAGAGAACAAGATTGCAATCAATTAAGAGATTGTGGGGTCGGAACCTGCAAAGGTCCCAAACTCTCACTATAATGGTGTTGAAATAGAATCAATATAACAAGCAGAGTCTAATAAAAACTTCTATTCAGATCTTACGCGATTGAAATTCAAAACTTTCAGATCTTGATGATAAAATTTCTTACAAATAATCAAAATTTAAAAAGATGTGATGATACCTCGTGATAAGAGCTTTAAAGATCGGATAGGCTTAATGCGTTTTATTAGTTGCTTAATGCGTTGTAAAGCGGACCCTAGTCTCATAGTAAAGCAGTACTGATTCATGAAATACCAATAGTAAAATGCTACATCAGTACTGTGTCATAGCATTCAAAGGGGTTTTTTTCGCTCAAAGATTTTGCAGAATGATCTCACAAAACAATTTTTTCATGAATTTGCCATGCACAGTCAGTTCTGATTCCTTTCTCTGCTCAGGGAAAAAATCATAATACAATTTGGTAATTTTGCTAATTTTTTAACTGTCCAGAAAAAAAACTAATAATGCGCTTTTAAACTGTCCAGAAATAACTAAAAATGCACTTTTAAACTGTCCAAAAATAACTAACAATGCACTTTTAAACTGTCCAGAAATAACTAACAATGCACTTTTAAACTGTCCAGAAATAACTAATAATGCAATTTTAAACTGTTCAGAATTAGTTTAGATAAATTTAGCTTAATTAGTTTATATTTCAAAAAGTATATAATTGCTGCAACTTTATATCACTTTAAAACAATAACTAACATCGACTGTATGGTTAACGTTTCTGATAACGTAAAAAAACAAAACGTTCGGTTGTTTTTAGCATAAAGACTTTCCATTTGACTAAGCTAAAAAACTTGTTGATTCCGCGTGCACCTATTGGACACTAAAAAAGAAACTATTTTTTGTGCAACCAGAGTAATTTTTGACACGCGTGATGTTTTTCTCAGAAAACGATATTTGGAAAACAATTCCAACAAGTTGTTGAAACTGGCGGCTATGATAGTCATTGGCATTTTACCAAAAATTTGAAGGCATCTTTTGGACCTCAATTTTTGAACCTCATTTTAAAAAATATTAAAAATCAAGACATCATTCGCAAAATTCTCTGTAAAAGCTATAAGCATCGGTGTTATAAATGGCCTTTGTAAAGTGCCCTCTCAAATCCACTTTTTTTTTCCAGGGTTCGATTTCGCAGTTCGTTTACGCTTTATCTTTGCTGCCCATAAGCAGCATTTTTACCATGTAAAGAAATATAAATTTTAATTGTATCTAAATTGTAAGTGAAATCCGAAGCATATGAAATCCTTAAATTTGTTAATTTGACATTGTTATTGTTACAATTTGCGCTTTGAATTGCACTGAGGTTTCTGAATAACTGAATTCAACAAGCTACTTAAAATTAATTTAACTTTAAATTGAATAAGTTTTGAAAATTACATTAAACAATGTTGTGAAAATGGATCAATTATTTTATCCAAATCAACTTGTGGGAGCAGTTGAAGAATTTGTTGCTCCCGTCCTTTTTTTATAATCATAAACATATAACGCTATCAGGGTGTCTTGCTATTCAACAGAAATCAAAACAAGAATTTTTGACCACACCCCGGATTTCAAGTAATACAGAAGACTAGAATCAAATTTTCAAAATGTAATCCCGTTGTTACACGTCAAGATTTTTGCAAATTTTTAAAATGATTCTCAAAAAGTCTTGAAGAGGCCTATCTCCTTGTTTAAATTTATTGTGAATAACTTTTGAAATAACATTTGGTAACAGTGGGATCCAATAAAGTAGCTCGGTTACTTTTAGGCAGACCAGGCCCTATTTGGCCTCTTTATACAGCCTTGAAGTATAAAAAGTTTGGGCTACTTGTTTTCTCTCCCTCTCTGTCTTCCTCTCTCTTTTGTCGAACACACAACAAAAACCCCTCATACTGAAACTCCAACTCCAAAAAATCACAAACAAATCAATCTCACTGCTTCCATCCTCTAGACAAGTATTCAACATAAACCACCAGAAACCAACGAAAATACCAAAACTAAATGCAGTCCAAAGTCAAAGCGAGGTTTGAAATGTGGCGGAAATTACCACCTAAAAAATCGCAATTAGCAGTTCGCTGCTAATTGAAAACATTCAATCAGCAGAGTTAGGGCTACATTTTTTCTGCGCGCGAAACAGATTTACCTATTTCTCTCGGACTAACGGACTCTATAAAACACTTTAGACAAACTCCAGTTATTACAGTGGTGATATAATGCAGCGCCGGAGCCAATGGTATACACATAGTGCAACAATCTAATGGACTGACTGAAATCAGCCGTGCTATCGCTATATATAAGAGAATAGAGTCGTCTCAATCTTTAATTGGTTGAAGGTGTATATTCAACATTTCGTCTGCTATAGTTTTATAAACGCGTCAATAGTTTACAGGAACTTTGTTTAGGCACTCAAGAAGGCCATGCATATTTAACCAATATTTAATACCTATTAAACGTTATTAACTTACTGCTTCCAAGAGTGTATGAGTGTTTCGAGCATTTTGGTGGCAATCCCCTGGTGTCTGAATACAGGACTCACTGTCACGTTCAAGACCAGCATCGGAACTTTACCACTTGCAGACATCGAAACCCCTGAAATATAGCCCATGCGAATTAACTGCTTTTATACCGTTGTTCAGAAATTGCCTTTTTTTATAGAAACCAATACTATTAAAATCAATGTTTAATAAACATGTTACAAATTTAAATTTAAAAACAAACAAGAAATTCATAATTGTTCAACCAGTTTTGTGAACGATCTGAAGAAGGATTTTCATTAAATTTGAACAATATATCAAAATTCTTCTTCTTTCAGAAAGTACACTAGTGAAATTCCCACAAAAAAGCTGTCATAACGTTCGGCGCTAGATTATCATAAAACCGAATGTTTCGATTGGGAAAAAACCGAAAAGAATCTTAGTTATCATAATTAGTCATATATAATTATTGGTAATCATACTAAATCGTGCATGGTTTATGGTATCTTATATGGTTATATATATGTATAATTTGAACAAGATAATTTTGTTAATATATTGTCTTCTTCCATTGGGCTACATATTGTATTATGTTACTTTTCAACAATTTACTGAGTGTAAAAACTCCCGTATCAGTCTACATATACATCTAATTAATTTTATTCCGTATTTACACTTGAAAGTCACTGGCAGTTAGAATTGACGGTTTTGAATAATGGACAACACAAGACTAATTTATCTTATTAGTTGTTCGAATCCTCCAATTTGACCCATTGATATCTTTTTCGGAGAGATACAAAATAAGTATCAATGAAAAATTCTGGAAATTATGAATCTATATATATATATATATATATATATATATATAAATATATATATATATATATATATATATATATATATATATATAGTTTTTACCCATGCTATGAGATAATGCATAAGATAATAAATAGGTTAAACATAAAAATGCAGCCAAAAAAATTAGCAGGAACATAAATTTTGTTAAAATATTGTTTTGGGGTTTAATTAACACCAAAAAAATGTTCATTCCTTTGTAGCCATATAAAAATATTTTTACATGCACAAAACTTATTAATTTATTGGATAATTTAGTCAAGAAGTTCAGATACTTTCTGTCTCAGAAAAAAGGGGTAGTTTTTTGGAAAAACGATAAGCTAAGAAAAATTCATTGACTTTGCTCGACATTAGGTCAATTTTATGCTCGACATAAGATCAATGCATCTTCACAGTTGATTTGCTTTACTTGAAAGATTATTTTGTACCCGCATCACACAGTTGCCATAAGTTAAAAATTTCTCACTTTACATCATATCGTAGCAACTTTTGTTTAATCTTGTCCTCAAGGACGATTATTTTTTGGAAGAATTACTCAGCTTTCGACTTGTGATTAAATTCCTAGGTGATTGAATTGCAATAGAAAGATCGTATATGGTACTGACTAATCGAACAAAGATTATATATATATATATATATATATATATATATATATATATATATATATATATATATATATATATATATATATATATATATATATATATATATAACTCTTACTAGCCGTAAAAGGATCATATATGATTATTACTAATCGTTTCAAGATCATACTAAGCAATTTTGGATATGAGAAGACGATTGTCTTATATGACTATATATATATATATATATATATATATATATATATATATATATATATATATATGTGTGTGTGTGTGTGTGTGTGTTTTTTTTTTTTCTTTGAAGACCAAGAATGTTATCCCGGGTGTTTAATCTTGCGGAACCGAACATAGAGAAGCTTCTTTCCTTTGCATACCCAACATACCGTTGATATCACACGTTTATAACCAGATGTATTGAGCTAACCAAACTGGGCGATATATATCTTAAGTCGTTTCTGTTCGATATTCTATACCCGGGTCGAGAAATTTTCCAAAAATTATGTAAGAAATGCGCTGAAAAGCGCTTCTTTTTCAAAAAGTCCAGCGCAAAAACCTTTCATATTAATGCGCTGAAATGCGCACAAATGCGTTGAAACTTTGTAGGAATTGTGATGAAAACTCAGAACAATATCATAGTCTTAGTACCAGATTTTTTTCTTAAAAGGACGTTTTTTAGACTTTTCGCCACAGTTGTAGCATAGTTAGCGCATTTAACAGCTTTTTAACTAATTTGAGGATAAGCATCCATAAAAATATTTCAGTGCCGAGAAAACACAAGTAATACACAAGAAAACACAAGTAGTTATACTGTTAAAGAGTCTTTTCATGAATTGAACGAGCTAACAGCAAGTACGTATGAGAAACGAGCTGGATTCTGATCATGGCTGAGTATTGTCTGAATGGGTCTTATCATAGCTGATTATAGTCGGGATGGGTTTGATTATTAACGCGCACCTCAATCTGAAAACAATTTCTCAAAAGTGCTGAGTTTTTAAGCGGATGTGCTGAATTTGCGCTGAGACTTTGTAAGAAATGCGCTGAAATTTTATTATTTTACGTTTTCCCCAAAAGCGCTGAAATTTTTCTACAAATGTGCTGAATTAGCTCAGAAAGTTTGTAGGAAATGTGCCGAAATTTTATTGTTTTACGCTTTCTCAAAAACGCTGAATTCTTTCTACGGATGTGCTGAATTTGCGCTGAGACTTTGTAAGAAATGCGCTGAATTTTTATTGTTTTTACGCTTTTTCAAAAGCGCTGAAATTTTTCTACGGATATGCTGAATTTGCGCTGAAACCTTGTAAAAAAATGCGCTGAAAAAAAGTGCTGAAACTTTTGCAGAAAGTGTACTCAAAATGCGCTGAAATTATGTAAGAAGTGCGCTTAATATGCGCTGAAATTTTGAATTTTCAGCGTCTTTTCAAAGTTTGAGCGCATTTCAGCGCATTCAGCGATTTTCTTACATAATTTCAGCGCATTCAGCGCACTTCTTACAAAAAAAAATGCGCTTAAACGGCGCTGACATCTCGACCCTGGTACTAAGGTAATATTCAAAACGCTTGCATTGTGAACTTATTTCAAAACCTTGCGCTAACACCCTACCAAATTTGCAAAATCCTATTGCAAAAAAATGACTGTGAATTTGAAATACCAATTTTAAAATGCCACATCTCTGCAGTGCCAGATTCTACAATGCCAGATTATCATATATAGAGCGCCAGATTTAAAACTTGCAGGATCGTATTTCGTTTAACTACGGGACTCTGCTAAACTAACATGAATTCTACTCATATCTTGAACTGTAACTTTGCTTTGCGAAAAATGCGAAGAATCGATACGCAACCAATAGGTAAGTAGCTTCTATGATTCGTTTAATTTTCAAAATAACAATCAAAACAGAATTTGAATGAAACAGAGAAGTTAAGAAGATTACGAAACAGTTTACCCAATTCCAAGCAATTATTGATAATTTCGACAGTATGGCAAGATATTGGGCGTCATTCGGGTATTTTTTCCTGACACCCTTAAGAAGCATGTTTTTAATAAGGCACGTACTAGAATATATGCAAACCCCAGTCGAATTTGGTTTGGAAAAAAATGTAAGTTTTGAGGTGAATACGGCAGTGGCCGTGATTTTTGTAAGTGTTGCGGTGAATTTAGTGGTGAATTTTTATATTATTTGCGGTTTTTTGCAGTGGATTTTTTTTCACCTCATTCAGCGCAAAGAAAAACGTCAAGTCTTACTTTTATTCACCGCTTTCAACTCAAATCTCCATTTTGTTCGGCTTTTTCAGCGGTGGCACTTCGACCCACGAACCTTGAAAGAGTTGATTGTAGAGGTCATAATGCACTTTCATGTCAATGGGGAATATTTGGAGCAGATCCTCAATGAGGTTCTTCCCTTGTCTGGCAGAGAAGGCGACGCAGCATCCCACAAGCGCACCAGAGATCTCATCCGAGGCCAGGATGGTACTACTCCGGTCGCGAATCTTCTCAACTGTAAAGTACATTTGAAGTTGTTTATAGCCTAAACCATTGTACTATAATAAACTATAACGTTCCTTCAATTATCTTCTCATAAATCAATAGGGGGATAATTAGTAGGCCTGTTCGACTTATTAAGTCGACGACATAATGAATTACAGTGATCTTACAAAGAAAAATTAGTTTGATCAAAAATTGGCATTATCATCGAAACACCGTAGCCGATCAAATGTGTGTAAACATTTGACTGTTTATGTTATT
Organism: Convolutriloba macropyga; assembly: GCF_964194025.1. NCBI lineage: Eukaryota > Metazoa > Xenacoelomorpha > Acoela > Convolutidae > Convolutriloba > Convolutriloba macropyga. The sequence continues at coordinate 24,307,191 of NC_134469.1, read as the reverse complement.
TCCCGCAAAAACTCTCGGAGAACTTGAAAAATATCCGGACGACTTCCCGAAACGTTTCGAAGAGCCCTCTCTGCCATAAATCAACCCTTTCAAAAAATATAGTATTCACTAACACTCCTCAAGAGAACATGAAAATTATTTGAATTGAATTCTTGAAATTATCAGCTCTAAAAAATAACTTGAAATCCGAAATTACAAAAATTCATGCATTTCTTATATTACAGGGGTACATAAAGTCAAAAAATTCTCTTAAGCAAATAAGAGCTTTGAAATTCTTGCAAAACAGTAAGAAAAATCATATTAGGCTTAGAAATTTGTCTAAAATTAGAAAAAAAGAAACACTGCAAAAATTTAAGGAAAAATATTTAAAAAGTATCTCCATCTTTTGTCAAATTTCTCAACAAATTTTTTTATACCAACTACCAAAAACCTGTAACTAATTGGTATTTGAGAGCTCCTTATCTAATAAGTGTCTTTTCAAATCCCACTTAAGGCAGTAAAACAAAGCAATTGGCGAAAAAATGCTAAAGTACGCTTAAAATTAGCAAAACAGCTGAAAAATCTCCAAATTAGCAGAAAACTCATAATTAACCAGAAAAAAGCACATAACTAACAAAAACACGCCAAAAATTAATACAACAAAATAATAAACCTATAAACAAAACGGTTTAAAACGACAGATTAAAAAATCTGAACCTCAACAAAAAATTCTGCTGGCTTACAGAAATTTTCTTTCACTCCTTAATTTTGCGTTTTCTCGAAAACAGCGGTATGAACAAAAACCACTCTTTTTTTGCTCCTTTCTAGTTTTGTTCATTACCAGCTTGTTTCAACATTCTTTCCAGTAAAACCGAATGAAAAATTGACACTTCAGTATCTCATCAAGTCGTAGAAGAAAATTCTTAACAAAAATGGACGTTAAAAATTTGCTCAAGTTATTCTGCTTAAGAAATAGTGAAAACTTTTCTATTTTTCAATTTTAGTCCTAAAAATTATAGAAGACTGCTACGTTACTCCCATCTCTGTTATTCATTAAAGATATCAGTTCCTGTAAGAAACTGAATACTCTCATCAAATGTTTCAAAATTGCACTTGATTTGCAGTTTTCCACTTGGACACAATGATATCTAATTGACAAGAGTCAGTTGAAAAAAAAACTATTGGCAAAACAAAACAAAAATGATATATTGTTAAGAAAATCGCAACCGAATAAGTAAAAAGTTTTAATGATTTTTTTACTTGATTTTTTTACTTGAATTTTTTACTGAAATTGTTTCTTACTTATATTTTGCTTTTTTCACGTCGGATTATCTGCACTGCATTTTAAAATAGTTAAAAAAACCAAAACATTTAAATAATAAAGACTCTTAATCCAAGTTATCGCAGTTTACCTCTGATACCAATAGAACTAGTCGATGATATCTGTTTTCGAATTCCAATACAAAAAATTTTTAAGTATTTCAAAAACTCCCTGTTCTTTGGAAATGAACGTTATATTTTTTGAAATTTGTTTAGACACAAATAACTAAAATTTGTTGTGACGAAAAGTCAATAAAATGCAAATTGTTTAGAGAAACATCAAAAAATACTGTTCAATTATTTGTAACTTGGAGATAGTTAAAACTAACTTTTGATCACATCACAGATAGAAAATTTAAATAGTGCACCCACAATTTGAAAAAAAACTGCTTTGTTTAATGTGACGAAAAAAATCACAAGATACTTGATTTATTGTGAAATCCGTGCAAATTAATATTGGGTTACAAGTGGATATAACTTTTTAAAAGTTTTTGGTTAATTCATTGTATCTTTTACACCAATAAACTGATCTCCAATTGTTTTGCTCATAGGACCTTTAGCGAAATACAATTTTGACTAAAAAAATTCCGTGCCTTGATCGTTGGATTTGGAAATGTTCGATTTTAAAAAACTAGCCGATAAACTGCATGACGTAAAATTGCTAGAATCTGGATTGTTGGAAAGTTGCTTCTATTCCACCAGTCCTTGGCACGATAAAAAGAATCTGTTATAATAATTGAGTTTGATATTTTAGATTCAATAATCCATTTAAAAATTAGCAGTTGGTTTTTTACAAGCATGTTTATCGTATTAATTAAACTTGATCTCTTGTTCGGCTGTGATGGTTGCTTATCAATTTCAACAGGCCACTGAAGCACGATCATGGCCAATTGAACCAGTATTACCCTTCAAATTTGGAACATAAACTTTTTTTTTTACATGTTAAATTATCTCACCTCGGCATTTTTATGCTTATTATGAAATCTTTCTGTTAATTCTATTAACAGGGTAAAATATTGGGCATATCTTGGGTATTTAACACAGGCTTTAATCAATACTAACTTATATTGGCCACGTACAACTCGAGCGAAGGTAGATTGACCTCTCCCTGGAGCAGAAGAGACCGAGTGACGGGATCGCTGGTGATAAAGGCAGATAACAGAAAGTTACGCAATCTCTCCTCGTCAAAACCCTCCTGCGGGTTCTGGTACACGAAATAATCTGCGTGTTTCTTCATAATCAAAATATCAAAAATTTCATTTGACGCAAACTAAAATTTGTAGAAAATAATTTAGAAAATAAACTACGAGTTTACGTTGTTATAATGCGCTTGATTTGAAAGATGTTTTATGTGCGTTTTATACGTTTGACTAAAACCGACAATGTTTAAGTTGAGCGAAAGTCGACGTGTTTAATGTTTGTTTTTACATGTGCGGCAAAGCTGTTGTATGATACGCAAAAGTTGACTGATTTGGTTTATAATTTTTGAGAGAGTTTTTGCTGTAATTATAAATTTTACAATATTCAAGGATGTATGGCAATATTAATGTACGTTTATTTAATTATTCATCAAATTCAGGAACTAAATGAAATATCGCTTAATTTAAAATAAAATTATTTTGAAAATCTTTCCAAAATTTAGAAATGATATTTAAACAATTTCAAACACAATTACAGGGACTCGAATTCACGAACGTTAAAACTTTCTTCTAAATCATTCCAGATTCCAGAAAATTTTTCCAGCTAAATTATGCTAATAGAAAAATTGGATGCAGAGATATTGAAAGCTATAATCAAATATTGAAGCATTTTTGGAAACCATGAACACGGGGTTCGATTATTGTAAAGTGCAATTCAAAAACAGGTGAAACTCAACACAGAATACTTTATACTCAAGTTTGTTGAGAGAATTAGATACAAAATGATTTTTTTCACAAAATAAAATAATTTTTTACGGAGTTTTTTTTGTAATTACTGAACACTGCTGAACTATGTAGAATTTGGAAGATAGCAATGTCCTCTGTCAGACATCGAAAATCAAATTACTCAAAATCTCCAAAGGAAAACCAGCTTCAGAAATCAAAAATTATCTGGGTTTGCACATAGCATGTTGTTTAAGGTGTTCACTGCTCTTCACCCAGACCAAAAAACGCAAAACTGACATTTTGAGAGACCACAAACAAAAACTGGCAATTTATAAAAAAAAAATTGGGAAGAAAGTTTTCATCATCACTTTTAGCTATTTTGAATATATGTAATAAAAGTATTAATAGATTAAAACAAAAACCGTCATTCCCAAGTTTAGATCTCGCTTCATGAAAAGACCCCGCGACCCAAAATCGGTATGAAAAGACCGTGCTTGACTCAAATGCTCAACGGAAAGATTTTTTTCCTCGACTTTAGCGCAAAACCTGGACTTCAGCTTAGGTTTCTGGTGCTGAACCTCAGCTCAACTCAGATTTTGTGCTCGACTGAAGCTGGACCCAAATTCGGTGTTCGACCCCGTAATTTTTTCGCTGAGAAGCAAACTATATTTATAAATAATGTTTTCCAAACGGGTCAAAGAGTTGCTCAAATAGAGACCAAATCCGATACGGTAGGCCCCCTAGGTACGCAAAGATTACGGTGAAACAATTTTTTTGTCTAACTGGTCTACGAATAAAACTTGTCATTGCTTTAACTTTGTATCAGTCAGAGTTATTTTTTATGGCTGGTCGTCAACAGTTCCCGTTCTCATGTTTCAGGTGACAGATGGTCTAAGGACAACTGCACATTTTATTTTCTGAACACAGAAGCAGCTATTATTCAAAAACAACGTTGTACTCTTGTAACTTTATAGTCTCGCTCTATATAATTAAACTAAGGATAGCTCAAAAAGCTCTCACGATAATTTTGCCGTTATAACTGCTACGGATAAAAGTTAAGTAAAAGTGATTTTCCGAAGTACTCTGACTTCCTCTGCTTCAAATAGCCAGGCATCAAATATCAAATGTCGCAAAATCATCTCACCATTTGTCCGAATCACTGGAATTTGTTAGAACTTTGATTCGAGTTGAAGACTTAAACTTAGTATTATTAGAAAGTTTAACTGGTGATTGGTGATTCAAGTCACCAATACTGATATAAATGAATCTACAAGAAATGGTGCTGTGAATCAATACTCGGTTCAAACTGATGATTCTAGATAACTATTATTAGAGTTAGATTAATTGATGTAAAATCTTCCCAGCATGTATTAAATGATTATGATATCTCCGGAAGTGTGAATGAATTCTTAGAAAAATGCAAATGCATTCCATTTATGGTTCCCTTTGCGACTGACTTGCAAACAGAAGCAAACCATATTGGGTAACCCTTGCAACCCCCACTATAAATCATGGTGCTAAGATTAGTTTTGTATCTTGACTTTTTCACACTGATAATGGGTATATATACAGCTGATTTTTGAGTCCTTTTTCATCCAAAAATCAAATCACCATCGTGATCTAATAATCAGATCTCTCCTGTAAATCTCTAAATTCTACTGTAAAATATCATTCTTGTTATTCTCTCATTTTGAGAAATTAATTTTTTCTACTAAGTTAAAAACGCTTTTTATTCCGCTTGCGAAAACCCATAACCCAACAGAATTTGCTGGCGCCTCAGGGAAATATAACGAAAAAAAAATTTGTACTTTTTATACTTCAAAATGTTTCGATGTACAGAATATTCGATGACGTTTGTTTATTTGTTACTTTTCTCAGAACGCCAAAACCTCTCTGTCTTGACCTACAACATTCAAAACTGTACTTCAGAAAAATATAGAGGATCAATAAAACGAATTTTTTTTTGGAATTGATTGTAGACCCGGAGATCTTAAAACTGAACGTAATTGCTCTAAAACAATGATTCAACCAGGACGTTTTTTTAAACTGTTGATTAGCTGTCTTCATATGGCAGTTTTCTCCATACAGGTAGAGATGAGAGATACTGAGGAGTAGGTTTTTATGCTAAGGAAGAAATCATATATGAGATAGAGAAAGACACGAATAGCTACTATCAACAATCTTGACAAACAAGGGGAAAGAAATTCTATAACCACATTCTGATATAGACCAAGCTACTATTAATGAGATGAATTCATAGCCTAATGCAAGGAACACGTGATAAGAAACGAAAAAAAATCAAATCTTTATGTGTTGATCATAATTTTGTCTGTGGAAACAAAGTAATATCCGCCCAACGAAATATTTTCCCTTGCACAAATTTGCAATTGTTGAACGCTTTGAAAGGGGGGAAGAAAAATAACTTCAGACTCTGAAACAAGCATCGACTTTCACGCAAATATACATTTAAGTACGAATAGGGATAATGAGAACATTGAGCTCTTGTGTGAATTGTCCGCCCGGAAAAAAAATCGGACTCCTTTTGAAAAATAGTAAAACTTTTTAGAAGAAAAATTCTATCTGGAGCCGGTATTATCAATTTTGCGTTGATAATTCTGTATGTATCATGAGCAGCGAAAAGGCTCATTTCATTGCATTGAAAAACAAAGCTCTACATAAAAGTCTGCCGGAGCAGAAAACTGGGTTAAAAACTTTTGTCCGAAGAAGCTAGAAGATTATAAATACTTACGGAAAGCCAACCCAAACAGAAAAACAGAGGTAATTAGAACGAAAAAGAAAAGAATAGATTGAGTATAAAGTTAAAGGGATTACTAGAAGTAATGAAACACATCAAAAGCGTACTGGAATAGAATTCGAAAAGGAAAAACTTTTCTTCAATACCGAAATCCATTTTGAAAACGTAACAGAAACGGGTCTCAAAGTCAACTTTGTCAACATTTTTTTCCAGTTTGATTACACAAAATCGTTTAGCTTCCCACAAAATTAATCAGGTGATTTACATAACTCTACAAATCAAATCAACAACAAATGAAGGTTACTTTCCAAGCAATCAAAATTTAGCCGAATTCTTGGCCGTGCTTAAACTACAAATAGTGTTCGAGAACTATGGGCCTTTATAGCTTTTTCTACTTATTTCAGATGATGTTGAGATTGCCGTTTCAGTTGTCGAAAATAATTTCAATCTTGACAGTTGTTTTTGCAGAAACTCAAAAACTCAGTCTTGATATCAAGCAAAAGAATTAACAGAGATGCAGTTTCCGAGATTTTCAAACTAGGTATTCAAAACTGCAGTAATAAAAATTTCATCAGAATAAGTTTGCCAGTGACATCAAATTATGTCGAAAGTTGATGACAAAATAACGAAGAATAACCAAAACTGTCCAACGGAGTTCAAGAAATGGCAGCGAGCGATAAAGAATATTACTTCCGGATTTATTCTTAAATCTGGACATCAATATTGACGATTTCAGCTTTGAAATGGCTGATCAAATAATATTGATCATTCTGAATACATCGATCAAGTGTTTGGTTTTAGAGTAGATATGATCGATACACTATGATACGAGTAGTATATAATACCTCCGTAAAGAAAGGGGGGTTATCATTCGACTCTTAACCATAGGATAATAGGTAGTGGCGGTTAAGTGGGAATAGGATAGGCGGGATAAAATCTTTCCGCCGCTGTTTATATCCCTCTCCTATTCAATCTTTCCTTTTTGAGTCTTGCCGCTTTTGTTTCCCTTTAACTTTGCTTTCTGTCTCGCCGCTTGCTTTTGATTTCAAAACACTCAAACAAATTAAATTAAAACCAAATTTCACACTGCATGCCAAATCAATACTGGTTCAGTTTTGCGTGTCTCTCTCTGGGCAATTAAATTTAATTATGCACACTAATATCGCCTTGCAGTTTTGCACACTGGGCCCTCTGACTCGCTTTCACTTGCTTCTTCTGCCTCAAAATTAATGAACGGATTATCGGGCGTAGAGTTTTCTTCAAAACTGGCATCGAAATCAACGATATCGCTACTTTCAATATCCGAATCAATTATATTCTGAGCAGCGACAAAACCGGGGTCTGGTGGTTGCCATGTGTTGGAGCTTTGGGTGGTATCTGGAGAGGAATGTGGTACAACAAAACTGTTATCCCACTCTGGGCTAGAGCTCAAAAGTAAGTCGCTAAAATCGTCATAATCCCATTCCACATCGTCGTTATTCCAATCAATTTCATCGATAGCATAATCGACAACTTCATAATGGCCAAACGGGAGAGTTTTTATGCCATCGGGTAGTATATAGCGCTTGTTGTCAAAAGCTGACAGACAAATTTTGTTTGTAGTAACTGTCTGCAGCCTGTGGTGGTCGGACACAATCCTGGTGTTCTCTGAGCGCAGGTGGTTTCCAGTGCTGAGAGTGTTTAAGAAGTCGACATGGCGAAGATGTTGTTGTGCGGCCCTCGTCACCCCTTTTGCTGAAAGTTTTCGACAACCTAAAAAAAAGGATAGAGAAAAATTAGGTGCTATTATAATTACTAACCCCCTATGTAAATATAATACGATTTAACACCTTCCAGATGCCTATTAACCCAATACGAATTTTTATACAACAACTAACAATTTTGTTTTATGAGAGAATAAACTTACTTTTTGACAGGATGGAGTACAGCTTCGGCTTCAAACAGATAAAGTCAGTAATATAGTCGCCGGCGAATTCGTCCTTGTATTTGAGGACGACTCTTTTGTTAGTGGTATCGTAAAGAAAGTGATTGGGTGGGTAATTTGAGAAATCAAAATGACTTAATACTGACTGAGGCTTCTGCGATAACTCTGTATAAAAATCGTCGCTTTTTATCATATAAAGGAGACTATCTGTATCGCTGTAAAGAAGGCGACAATTAAAGTTGGGGCGCATGACATTGTAATGGAATGAGTACATGTGGAATTTTGCAAGATCTAATATAGTCGCTCCTACAATAGTGGGAGTGTTCCAATAAATGGACTTCGGCCGTGTGGTCAAGGCTGCTAAATTCTCCCCAAAGATCATATAGCGATCAAACTCAAATCTGGATATTATCTTCAGCGCATGCTCGGCATCTCGTGAGATTGTTATTTTATTTCTGCGTCTTTTCGATTCGTAGTTTTTACCATAGACTGCATTATTCATCAGTTTATAAAAGTTCTCTTCAAACTTGTTTGACGCATTTTGCCGCTTTTCACTATTTAGTGTAATGTATGGCGACAGCCAGTTTTCTTGTCGAAATTGAAGCACTCTGTGAACTTTCCTCATTACCAAGCCGAGTTGGACATAGAGTTTCAGCAGTTTGTAGTGGACCACGTATCTCTCTTTATCAAAGAACGTTTGCAGGAGTTTCTTTACTTTGGAAGATGGGAGACTGTGTTGTTCTTTTATTGCGATCTGGTAATCGCTCAACCACTCATTTTCAACCTCGTCTTTTGTGGGCGCCAGCGTAAAATCGCGATGCTCATCATGAAGGCTCGGCGGGTAAGAGATATCGACCTCTACAAAGTATCCAATGCTAGCGTCATCGGCGGCGTCCAAAATCTCTTGAAGTTGAATATCTGTGTTGAACGCAAAGTCGGCGAGCGGTAGTTTCTCTAATTGCATTACGCCACCATAAAGGTTATTAGCGTCGACACAGAAACCAAAACAGGATTCCTCCGTGCTATCGTAGTTGGGAATATAGGAGTTATTTGCAGTGAAGCGCCGACTTTCAAAGACAGATGTGACTCCACCGCGAATTGCGGGTTCAATCATGTCCAAGTGTTCGCGCTCAGTTAGTAACTCGACATTGGCTTTGCAGATTCTACGTGATGCTTCCTTAGCCATATTGGGTAGGGTGAAGAAGTGCATACAGTCCAGTTTATACGTATCGAAACTCAACTGTCGATGGAATTCGCAAACACATGCGAGTAGTGCACAGTCGAGCTTCAAGTATGAGTCATGATATTCCTGGAGTGTTCCACATTCCAGAATTTCCCACATCCTGCGTGCATGTTGTAAATTAGTCTCCGTTACCTTCACTGTCCCTCCGTCCAGAGTGTTATCCCACTTGCTCAGTGGTGGGAGACTGGTGTCACTGAACTTGGACCGACCAGTCACATAAGAGTAAGGGTAGTAGCCTTTCTGTTTAAGTAGCTGAAGGCTAGCATCAGATAATGTAGAAAACATTGCCCTCATTATTTCGAAACGGTCATCGGGTAAAATTTCAACAAGTTTCTCTAAAGAACTGTGCATCATCCTGATAGAGTCCATGAATCGAAGATATTCGTGAACTTTCACTGTTTTTCCCTTTTCCGTTACGAAAGTGTCAATAAGCACACCAAATGTCATTGACATGTATTTTTCGTCGGTGGCTGGTATAACGCTGATGGTTTTGGTTGGCTCGCAGTTGTTCAGTGCCAAGCAAATGTGATGTAAGTCATAATTTTGAATATTATGACCCACAACAGGGGTGAAATTGATATTTCGTCTCAAGCGATTGCATTCCTCATGTGCCCATCCCAAGAATTTACCACTGTAGTGGCAATGTTCCAGGTCAATTGTGTTCTCTGGATCTTCCGTTTCTGAAAACGATTTTTCACAAATCCAAGAGTGCTTAGCGTTAGACTTTCCCAAGTTTCGTCTATCGCCTTTGAAGAAAGGGTGCTTCCTTTTCTGCTGATAAATATCTCTGGCTAGTTTGTGAAGCATTTTGACAAAATTTGTCATGCAAGCAGGAGAACTGTCTACATGATGAAAGATTGGCTTTGATGAGTGGTGATCTATCACTGTTAGCGCAAAGCCACACGGTTCATGTATCTCCTTGACCTGTGTAAAGGCTTTATCACTTGGTCCCTTGCAAGAAGACACGGGTCGTAAGAAAGACTCGAAGTCAAAATAGATAACAAGAGGGACAAACCATGTAGCAGCCAAGTTCGTGAATTTGTATGAGTTGTTCAACCTTCACCAGGTTTGTAATGAGGACGTAGTGATGACGGTCACAGTCGTACAGCAAAAGTAAATCCATTACAAAATCTGAGCTCTATGACGGAATTTTCAGAGGGAAAAACTGGCCGTTATCGTATCCAAACACGTTTACCTGAACGTTGTTGAGTGTTTCAAATTGAGGAATGTCTGCAAAACCCATGGGCATAGTAAAATCGCCCAGAGGTTGATGCAGTCCTGGTTGATTGTATGTAGTTGGTGAAGTTTTGTCAGTTTGATATTTTCGATCAATTCTATCTAGATTTATTTGATGATACATGTGATAAGCGGCCACAAAACAATACCTGAAGCAATCTCGATCTTCGTGGTTCCTAACGTTGAGCAATCCTCTGCAGTTGGCAATTTTTGACGGCAACGCGATGTATGATGAACCAAGAATTGGTCTGAAACTTGCGAATTTGACGTCAACTTTGAGAACTTTTTCGAGTGTCCAACCACTCCCCAAAGAGTTGAATGTTGTCAATACGCTCATCATCTTCTCCACCATTTGCGAATACGCTTCGTCCGACAGTCCGTTTGCATAGACAGGAGTCATCAGAGAGTTTGCGTATATTTCAATACGGTCATCTTCTGGCATATCTGGCTCATCATACATAACTTTGACAAGCCGCAATTTTGCACACAGTTGAACTTTTTGAGGACCCTGGGTCAACTGCTCACTTATTAGAGTGTCTATTTTGGGTTTTTGTATCCGCATAAAGTTTTCGAGATCATTGGACTCTTCGGCCGCTGTTGACTCGAACGATCTCAGTAGTCCATGGAATGCATTTTCCAACGGAGTGTCTCGAGGCTGAAATTGTTCACCTAGGACGAGTAAGTGATGAACGGAAGTCATATGCTGTACGTAAAGATGGCAATCGTTGAATCCGAGTAGGCAGCTTTGACAGCAATTGGTGAATCGTTGGTATGCAGTTTTCATGTGTTCTTCGAGCAAAGAAATCTTCCGACAAGTAAACTCACATAATGAGCATTGATATACGGGTAAACCAATCTCATGAGGATGGAATTTATGCTCATGCCTGGAGCGATTTCCTTTTGTACTCAGAATAGAATCACAATAACGACACTGGAAACCCATTTTTGAATTGTCTAACTTTAGTAAGAACGAATTGTTAAACTCGAGTACGAACAGTTGAGCTAGAGAAACGAATGAACAAGAAATGGCTTCTCGGGTTTACAGTATTAGAGACTACAGTACTGCATAGGCGCCAAATTCGAAGTTTTGAAATGCTGTTTTCTGATTGGTCGGTTTTGGCGCATACCTTTATTTCGAAATTTTGTTACTTTTGAGTGAAAAAAGATGTGTTTTCAACTCTCCATTGCAATCGTATGCCAAAACATACCACCACAGGGAACCCTACCGAGTATTGCTGATCATCGTTTGTGTCAAAAAACTTTTTTTGAGAACCTGGAAAAACATGCTAATATTCAAAATTGTAATAAAAAGCGCTATTTTATGCATTTTCAATTACGGATGGTTAGAGTTGTCCTACTTTCTTAAGTGTGATGAGCAAAAATGCTCCCCGTGCCGAAAAACATAGGACCCATATAAAAAAATTGCTCAAAAATAAACAGAAAAAAAGTTTGTTTTTCTGTCAATCAAGTCATTAATTAACAATTACATGACAATTACATGACATAAACATGTGTCTTTTTTCTGAGGCCTTTTTTGATGACAGCTGTTATGAGATAATTTTACACTGAGGGCCCAATAAGTCCAAAAATTTGAAGAAAACCGATCTAACATCTTTCCTTAGGGTACTTCATACGCTAATTAATGCCAGATGTTAATGTGACATTAATTGCCAGATGTTTCGAAAATCGGTGAAGGAGCCGTTTTTTGATGATGATGCTTATGAGCAATAATGTCGGGCATCAAGCAGTGAGTACAAAACCGTTGCAAAAATTTGAATTTTTTTTTCAGTAATTAGTAATTAGGTTTATTAACCCTTAATTAGTCGCTAATTAGAGGCTAATTATCTCCATAACGGATGAGTAAAATTTGACGAGTGTGATGAGATGTTTTGTACTTTAGAGTATGCTGAGTCTTACTGTACAATCAGTTTCATCCCAAGTATTTTTTGGACCCTCTTTTTTGGGGTCAAAGGTCAGAGGTCATGTGTTAAAAAAATTTTTTTTTGAGTTTTTTTCGTTTTTTTTCAAACTAACATGCTCTTTTTTTTCAATTGATCCCCAAGTAACAAATGAGAGTTGATTCTAGTTTAAGCTGGAGAGGGCATCTACTGAATTAAGTGTCAAAAATTGACGTTTGAAATGCATTTTTTCGAAATATTTTCTTTGATTATTTTTTATTTTTTGAACAGTTCTTCGACTTATGAATTGAATTTGGAATTCAATCCATGCTACAGCTGTGGCATGGAGTTAACATGTCATTAGCGTCAAAACCGCATACTCTCACATATGGCTATATCTCTAAACTTTATGTTTAACATATATAATAATAACAAAAATTTTGCAGATTGGGAAAAATATTTCTGGATTTAATATTGAAAAATCTCACCACGTCATAGTAGTTGTAATAATTGAGTGTTTGTTAGGAAACAAATGTTTACGTCATAATGAAAATCTTTTCTGAACATGTTCGAACTTGATCAGTAGCAATGTTTTAATTTCTTTGACTCAGCAGATTTAAAGCTATAAAACAGATTTAAAAAGTTAAATTTAGCTTTTAAAAAGTTGAAATCACACATTCTTGAAACAAAATCAAGTTAGCATCTCACTATATAAAAGAGTTTTGTGGTGATCCATTAAGTTTAGTTTTCAAGTTAATCAAATAAGTCCATTAAAGTATTCTCAGGTAGCCGTTTCTTTGGTGCATTGCAAATCTTTGGCGTGTCTGTGACACCAAAAACACGTGCTGGTTCTGGTGTTTGAAATTGTGTAGCTGACAGTAAGGTTGTATCAAACTGGTTGTCACTGAACAGAGCCGTAGAATTGTTCTTGTGAATTCCCGCAAAGAGGGATGGACTAGATGTCGGTGTCAAACTGGGACTCGGATCAACTGCTGGTGTTACTGGCAAGCTGGCCGAATCCAATTGCGATTGATTTTCTGGGGAGCAAGGTGATGACTTTATGCCCCACATGTCAGCTAAGTTTTCGCAAGCCTGATAAGCCCCTAGCTGGTTTTCAAACAGAGGCACACAGTCGCAATCGTAACGAAACAAAATTCGTTTAACGTCGTCAGGTAATGACTCCATGCCAAGATGTTGAAATGTTGGCAAAGTTTTTGGAGGTAAATGTCCTCCTGATGTAATAAGACTGCAATCTGCTGGTTCTGTCTTCTCTGGTAAAGAAGCAATTGCGTTAATGAAAAGCTTGGGTATCAAGCAGTGCTGGTAAGTTTGCCAAACATCGCCTTGTCTCTTCTGTTGAATAAGCACAACAAAGTTTTCGAACACTGTCTGATAAACCACTGTTCGCTCCAAGGAAATTACAGATTCAGCAAGTATTTGAACGGACATAATTTTTGTACAAATTTTGAGAAAGAAATTAAAACCAATTTGATAGAAGACTGTTGGTAGGTGTTTGTCTGGTAACGAACTGTTGAAAGAAAGCAAAGTGCACTGGACGCAAGGTTTAAAGAAAATGAATAACTATTTTTAAAGTAATATTGCACAACGTGTAATTCAACAAATTATATCTGGGGTCAAATATGGTTTTAATTTTGGTAGTGTATGTGCTCTGATATATGCTCTAAATTTTGTTATTATACATGGGTCAATACACTTTATAATGTGTACTAACTCAGTTCTTATCCAGAGCGTATTTTATTATTAGCATTTCATTGTACGCTGGTGCATGTTTATTCTTATCAGAATTTCCTTACTGCTGTAGGTTCACTTGTGCTTTTTATTATATCACACACCCAGGGTCACATCTGTTCCAAGTTATAAACATATGGTCCGCATATAATTCCAATAAACAGTGTACACTGCACTGCTGTTCCAAATACACACCTAGGGTCACATCTGTTTTCTCTATAGAACCAAAACATGTGATCCGCATATAATATCAACAAACAGTGTACACTGCACTGCTTGTTCAAATACCCACCCAGGGTGGGTCACATTTGTGTTCTCAAAACATATGGTACGCATACAAGTAGGCCATAGGCGTACTTGAGCCTGTATTCACAAATCATTTGGATTTAATTAGGCAGTTTGACGACACTTGTTTAAACCCAACTTGCCGCCCCATTGAGTTGGAGTTTTACAAATTATAACACTTGAAAGTAATAAAACAAGTTGCACACTATGCCTTTCACGTCCACTAAAGACACAGAGTTTGGAGATTGTTATTTCGATATTTCCAAAACTGATAAGCGCTTAATCAGAACAACGCTGAAAACCTATGAAAGGACAGGGACATATGTATTTCTGAAATTGTTCAAAAAAGCAACAGACGATTACGAGTTTGAACAGAGAATTTCTCTAACTCTTGGAGAGTTTGAAAATTTGGTCAGCTCAGCTAGCAAAATACAAAACTCAGTGGCTGACCAGCTGTCAACAACAAAACCACCACTAGCGAAGAAACCAAAAATTCAAAAAGAAGTTGCCAACAACGATGGTTGAGGCGATGTTTGAGCGTTCTCCAAATTACTTTAAACAGTTTCAGAAACAGTTCAAATTTCTCATTCTTGAAGAAAAACCTAGATTTTCTATTGGAAATTTTTATGCAGTGTGTGCACATTTTGATTCCGAATTTTGCAATTTAGTAAACAGTCATTATCACGTTCTGATTGATACAACTACTTTTGAAAACGAAACAGTGAAACGATATCAGAGCTTTCCCGTGCCTTGTGTTTATACAGCTTTCAAATTCTTGTTTTGGACTGCACCAAACTTGGAGACTAATGGAGACGTTTTTACAAAACTCAAATTGACAATCGAATTCAACGGTTCGGGAGAAAAAACCAATTCACAGTCAGTGCGCAAACGACTGCCAGCTTTTGCTAACCACAACAATTTATCGAAAAGCAGCTCTGCAAAACAAACAAATGTCAATCTCAAACCGAGTGCCAAGATGCCAGTAGTTGCTCAAAAAACTATCTACAATGCCCGGCCTCCATCGAAACAAGTTCAAACTGATTTTGTTAATAGTGAAACTTTACGAAGAGTTGAAACAATTTAGTATGGTCCTCATTCTGGCGCTTTTTGTCAAATTATGGATATTTTTATGAGTGGATATGGAAAATTGAATATTGATTCTGATTTATTGAATGTTCGCTTTGTGTATGAAGAAAAAGTAAAGTTTTGAAAAAAAAATAAGTTTCTCAAGTTAGTGAGGTTAGAACATCATATGAAAAGCGAAACGAATCAATTCATTATCGCTAATATTTATAAGTTTTTGAGCATTGAAAACAAAATGAGCAAAATAAATACAAAAAAAACCACAAAGTTTAGAGTTTGCTCTTTGAATTGGTTGATTCTCCAAGAGTTGATAGATGTTGTGATTGCTGCCAACGGAAACGATTCTTTGATATAGGTGTTTGTACGATGAAATGGGCTGACCAAGGGGATCGGCAAACAAAAGTTAATTTTTTTTTCTGCATAATAGTAACCAGTGGCTGCCAATATTTTCAGCAGTTGCTGCATTAACAATAAGGAAGCTGTTTCTGTTCATTTTTTCCGGAAAGTTGTTGGCCGCAAACACACCATGGAATTTATACTTAAGAGTTTTGCAACCTTGGATTAAACCATTAATATCATCTTCATCCATCATTAATTTGTCAGAATGTGATTCTTTGATACTCTTCTTGCACTATCAACAAATATTGTGCTAGCTTTTTCGCCAATAATGAATATTTCTATATTGTTCGGTAAGGCCGCAGAAAATTTCAACTCAATAGAAATTGACGAATTTGTAAGCTCAGGATGAATAAAATCGTGGGATGCTTGTTGGGTGCTGGTCAAATCAAAAACCATTATGAAATGGTTTGGGTAATCTGTCAAACTTATTCCATGACCATTGTCGATGTAAGCTAAATCGGATATTGTGTTAAAGTAAAGACGTTTGTCATCACTTGTTGATATCGGACTGTCTGCCACAGGTAAACCGTTTCGATAAATATAAATCTGCTCAAGGTCGAGTTTGCGGAAATTAAATGGATTTTGTCTGTTGTTACCAAGAAACGCTTCGTTAGTGTTCAGACAAATTGCTAGTCTACGAATCGGTTCTCTGGCAAAAGTATCTTCTTGTTTCCAACTGTGGAGACCCGTTGAAGCCAGAAACGTTTTTGTTAGAGTCTCCAGGTAGGGATACGAAGCTGGACTTGCTAATAAAGTTTTTTCAATAGCCGATACAACATCATCGTTCAATGTCATCTTGCGCACATACAAATTAGCTTCGACAATTTCTACTTTGTAGTGCTTGGCAGCATTGTCAGACATTATAACAAAATCATCTATTGACCGTCTAAATGCAATGCGAAGTGTCACACCACTTAGCAAATGTCTGTCACAGGTGAAAAAGTCGACTGCAACTTTACCGTAGAATGTGCACTCAGCTGATTGCCTCACTAAGGCTTTCCTTCTGTTCACTTCCGCAGTTGACAGCGCTCCTGGATTTTTTTCGTAGGAGTAACCCTGACATGCCAACCAGGTGTTTTTTGCATCTTTGTTATGTGAAAATTCTGTTTCAATAAAACTTTTATGAGCATAGTTTCCGTTAGCGTTTGAAATTTTTAGTCCATTAGCAGACACTGTACAGTCAGAGAAGAGTGAATGTATCACATAATTGCAAAAATAGGGAGCATCTGTCTTCGTAACATTTGTTGCTGCTCCTGCGTCATATCTCAAATCAGCTTCTGATGACTGGACAATTTTAAATTTTACTTCCAAGAAAGTTTTCTGTAAGTCAATAAAATTATTTCGGTCACCGGCAACTTCAAATTCTAACATGGGTCCATTTGGACTGTAGACTGGGCCCAACTTTTGACAAAAACTACTATCGAAAGTTACTAAAAGAGAAGGTTTTTCGAATAAATCCAAAAAACTGTGAGTTGCTTCTGATGGTAACAAATTGGCGATCATCGTTCACTCTGGCAAAAAAATCTGACCGATTTCTTTTTGGAGCTCTGTGCGTTGAAATGTTTTTTTTTGCGTTTGTTGATCGCTTTCTGTGGCTTGACTCGACTTGACTTCTTCCGACGTGAAGTATTTTGTCAAGATCCCCAAGTCTGTTTTTTAACAGTTTTTGCGATTGTATTTTTAAACGCCTGTTTAGGAGATTTTTTGCTTCCGACTACATCCAAAATCTCTGGAACACTTTGTTTCAAAAGCTCTTTCCCGATACGCTTCGCTGTAGGCAAAATGAAACGACGTGCTAAAGGCAGCGCAACACGTCCAATGCCTGCAACTAGGGCTCCAAAACCACTTCCTCTTTGACGATAATGTCCAGAGAAGTGAGGCAAAGACGTTGCTTGATTCGCATAATAAGAATCCATTTTAGGAGGAAAATTTTTTGAAATGTAGTGTTAGAATAACTTTTCCAGTTCCCGAAAAGGGAACTAATTGTCCTGTTTCCGTTCTCAGTTCAATTGAAATCGATTGAATTGTGTTGGTTAGGAGCTTCTTATAGTCTAAATTTGTTAAAACTATCCGATGAGTTGGCTCAAGCTCACAAACACTACCGTTTTTCAGACGTTGTTTTGAATCAATGACTCGCAAAAGAGGAGCCTTAGTGTCACCAACGTATTGATATTCAATTATGTTAGTGTAGATGAAAATTAGATGCTTTCCAGCACAAAGATCAGCTGGGAACTCCCCATTATAAGCTTTCGTATCATCACTTTTCATAAACCTGTTTGCATTGGGAATCATTTTGTACCCAATATGTATTCCATTACGGTCAGGAATACCCTTAAATCCAATAATGCTCGGAATTTCCTCGCTGGGAAATGTAATTCCCTCATACTTGCCAAATAAAATTTCATATTTTCCAGAGCTCTTCAACTCTCTGAAAGAAAAATTGGGCAGTCCAATTGTTCGCTTAATTGTAGCAAGAAGTTGTGCCACTGTATCAAAGGTTCCTGGCATAAAACTAAATTGTTGTCCACTATAAGGTCTAGAAATAACATTAGTTCCCGAAGACATCTTTTGGGAATCATCATAGTCTTTTAAGTTGTACACACTTAGATTTCCGTTTACTATGTTTTCTATTTTTGTTGGGAATATGATTTTACTTAACGCCACTCTCCAATCACCTGCAAGTTGAATTTCGTCATCAAAAAAATTTCGAAATGATGCAAGTGTGTTTGAATCAAATATTTCCATTGAAGCGGATGAAACAACGTGAACTGTAAACTCGTCTTCAAACCGGTTGTTGGACATTTTCAACGAGTTGTAATTCTGGTTGATAAAATTTTCCTTGAGTTGGTTCTTTGTCTGTGTCGACTAAGGAGTATGTTGGTGGGCTTAATGTCGGTATTCCCGTTATTTCAAAGACTTCGTCTGTGAACGATTGCTTGTAACTTTTCCTGAATGCTTTATCTTTTTTAACTATTCTCACAAAGTCTCCATTGTAAAACTTGGGCTTCTGATTTGAGCTTGTTTGGACTGTCAATGAAACTAGTCGTGGCACATCTTTTTTTGTAACTTTGTTGGGAGCAATTTTAGTTACTCGATTGACTCTTGAATTGATTGTTTTCACAAATTGGTCTAATTGGTCAATGTAGCTATAGGTCCACTTTTCTTCGAGATACCGATGAATTATCTTTTTGAGAGATCTAATGTTCCTCTCTGCAAAAGCTGACTTTTTTTCACTGAAAGTTCTATATAACTGAATTCCGCGTTTGTTGCACCATTGTTTGAATTCTCCCAGAAATTCTGTGCCATCGTCAGCAAATACTTTTTCGGGCTGTTTGTTTTTGATCATCTTTTTGAATGCTTCAGCTGCTTCTGTTGCGTACTTTGTTTTTAATGGTTCCACTAGTAAATATCTTGACAAACAATCAACCGCTAGTAGGAGATACTTGATGTTGCGGTTATACTTTGCTAATTTATCAACGTGTGCCAAATCTAGAGACCAAATTTCGTTAATGTTTTATACAAAAATTTTAAGCCTAGGAAATTTTAATCGAATTGAACGGTACTTTGTGAAAGACGGCTTTGTCTCCAAATAGGACAGGACTTTGCCTATAGGGAGCTTGCTTTGAGTCTGTAGTCGTTTTATGCTTCCATACGAAGCTGGTCCTTTTGAATACAACTGATCCAATTTTTTTACTTCAGGAAAAGAAAGACCACATCTTCTGACTGGTCTCTTCTTTGTCTGACGTTTGGTCCGTTTCTTCTTTATATTTTTTTCGGGTTGGTTTTGAGCCACTGAGTCTTTCTCCAGTAGAAGAGAACTCTTGTTGACTGGGTTGTTCTCTACTTGGGAAAAATTCTTGTTCACTTTCAGACGAGGCTTCCAAGATTTGCTTGGCATGTGTATTTGCAACAAGATGAGGTGAGATATTAAGAGCAAATAAAATTTTTGAGTATTTTTCAATGTCAATTTTTTTAGTTGGTTGCTGTAGATTGTACAGAAATGTTGAAGCTTTGATGCCCAGTGTTTCTTTATTAACGTGAAGAACGTCGTTCGACTCTATTGTGACTGTTTCAGATTGGTTAATCAAGTCAAGAATGATTTTTGATCTTTTGATTTGGTTTTTATTCATAACTTCTAGCTCTATCATTATAGAGGTGTAATCGTCGCTTTTTCTTTGTTTTTTCACTACCGATTCAATCTCGCTGTCTTCGCTCATGGGTTCTGTTTTCTCCTCTTCTGCTGTTTCAATCATCAGTTTGTTTGCAGTCTCAACTGGTTCAAATGCTTTCTCTGGTTTTTCCATTGGGTTGGACTGGTTTCTTTGCAAAAGAGACAGCTGTGTAGCTTTCTGTTTATAAAGGGGATTGTCCAAAACTTCTTTTTTTACCGGTTGATGTGAAGCAAACAATCGTTTTGGAATTAAAATGAATTCTTCGGTGCGCATTATAATTTTGTCAAATATCGATAACAAGCGAAACTAACAATTTTAACCAAATCTGTTTCTCTAGCAAAAATTTGCCTCTTTTCTTTCAAACTTGTTTGTCTAGGCAATAGCTTTCTGAATGATTTTTCATAACCTTCTACAACACTTTTTCTTATTGGAATATTACCATTGACAATGTTGAGCAAACATTCGCAAAGGAGTTTAATGAATTTATTTGGAGCTCTCTCGATCTTCTCTCTTAGTTTTGTATCCGATATGTCTAGCAGCCGCCCCAGCATTCAAACTTCTTTCTCTCTCATCGCTCAAATTTGTGATAACGGCTTTAGCTGATGGCAGATAAAAAATTGATGGTCCTGGAGGAACAATATTTGAACAGTAGCGCAAGACGTCTGATGTTTTTGGATCCAAATCAATTAATAATTGACCAAACGGTTCTTTGGTTGCGAGCTCATAGCTTTCTTTTAAAAATTGTGCATTATTCAACTGTCGACCAATAAAACTAATCTGTTGTGTGTCACGGGGTGATTTGAACAACACGATATGTGTTGTGTTTAGATCAATTGTTCTGGACCATCTGCTTTGCTGGAACAAATTGTGTTTAACATAAATTACACTGATGTTTCTATGTCGCCCTGCGGTTGCTAATTTGGAAAATTTTTTGTCATTAAAAATTTCTTCACATGAATCATCGAACACAAGAAGGCAGTTCTCTAACTCTGAAATGAGCTCAAAATTGGAGAATTTTTTAATGTATGTTCAGTTTCTTTTTTAACGATTGGAATATTGGCTGATCATGATGATAAAAATAATAAATTGTTTGAAACTCTGGGAAAAATGTGCCAACTAATAACATTTTGAAAAAGAGCTCAGTTTTCTCGCAGCAAGACGGCCCGGAAACAGCCATGAACAACCGATCATTGGTAGAAATAACGTTATTCATAACTTTGGATTTGGAAGAGCGTATCCAACTGTACAAGAAAGAAGTGAAAACCAAAATGTGGATTCTTCACAGTCAAGACTGAAAAAAACCAACTTGGTGAGAGATACAGTTATAAGAAAAATTATTATAATGATTTGTGTAAAGTATACAACCTCTGATCGAGGCAATCTCGAATTGCAAAACCTCCAAGATTGTCTTTCTTGGTGCTCGGCGTCAAAAACCAAGTCAGTTATGCCTCCACCCGAATCTAATTGATCTTAGGTTTGACTCATTGTGAAATAAAATTGTTCAAAAAAATGAATTGCTTTCCAGGAATTTTTACATAATTATTTAGCTATAAAAAATTCATAAGAAACATATCCAGAGTCTTCGTCTCCTTGTTTGTAAGTGATTGTATAGTTTGCATTCATCGAATCTTGTTTATCTCTAAAAACAATTGACTCTACATTGTTCTCTTTAATCAGCTGCTTGATGTCATCGGGAAGCGTCTCATCGTCCAGAGACATCAGAACTCGAACTGCACGCTTGGGCGTAGGTAAAGGGGTTAGTTTCAACCTTTTCATTTTCTCTTGTAAAGACATGGTACAATTGAAAGTACTCCAGTAGAGAAAGATACTTCTTGAAAGCTTCTATTTCAGCACCAGCACACACAATCTGCTGTTCTCTCAAAACTGTTTGGCCTCTTGTGTCAATTTTTTTTTCCTTGATAAGAGTAACTGTTAACTGATTTTCAGGCGTTATGCAACTGTAAACTGTCAAATTTGGAGACAAAATCACTTGTAGTAGAGACGGAGCTGGTTTCTCTAACCGACGATTCATTCGTCAGCCACTGGTAAAAGAGTTTTGCCTTCTTATTGGCACAATGCTTGGTTCTCTGTCGTTTTGGGCAACTCAATGCATGTAATTTACAAACTGGTGTCTCCCGATACAACTTCAAGTGTTCAATTTTTGGGCAGAACAAAATTTCCAAGTTGATAACGTTCCTCTGTAACAGCTGTCTTAAAGTTTCCGTTTTTTCTAATCCTTTTGCGTAAAAATCAAAAAAGGGAAATCGAAGAACTATACTTTGAAAAATCTGTTGCAAATAATGACAAGGGTACTCTCCTATCTCCCACGAGAGACCATGAAGGAATTTAGATACCCACAGGAAAGATCATTGCTCACTCGAACAAAGTATGTTAAATGATTTTGGAGGTAAAAACGAAATTATATCGTTGTAATTTTTGGTAGAAACCGCAAGTTCTTTTATTATAAATCCAGATTTTTTACGTCGAAAGCCTTCAAAATCAAGAACAATCGCTCCGGATTTCAACATTCCAGCAAATTGAATAAATTATTTTTGAAAGACTTTACGTATAAACAAAAAGCAATTCCAGTCACATGACCAAGGTACTCATTTGTCACTGAACAAGGTAATACGTAAGAATAGCCTGGACCCTTTTCACAATATTCATAAACAAAACCGGAAGCGTCGTGGAGTATGGCATGTAATCTCAAAATCATTAAATTTTTGAAATATTTGTCTAACGAAGAATTATCAATACCAATCAAACCTCCGTACGGCCGCAACTTCAACGCAATATCCAAATCAAGATCCGGACCCAAATGCAAACAAGTGGCTAAAAAGTATAAAAATCGTTTACCGTATTGTGAATATTCTTTTTCGATTTCCTTGTAAGTTTCGTGAATACTTTTCAAATCAAGCGTTGCTATAGTTGCCATTTGATCTATGCACACATTCTCCCAATAATTATCAATTTTTGCTAACAACTGACCAAAACCACTTAATCACACGTCTAAATATCACACAATAAGCCCCTCCCCTCTATTAGTGTAGTGAGACTACTTTTTACATGTAGCGTTAAATTCAAACGACCAGAAAGAACTAGCAAGAACGGTGGAATAGAACAATCCAAACGGCAATAAACAGCAGGCGGAAAGATTTTATCCCGCCTAGCCTATTCCCACTTAACCGCCACTACCTATTATCCTATGGTTAAGAGTCGAATGATAACCCCCCCTTTCTTTACGTAGGTATTATATACTACTGATACGAACAAGTTAGTTTTGCTCTCTGTAAGCTTACATTTTCGTCATTAAGTTTCATTAGCGCAAAGGTGTGAATAGAAACGTGAAAATTTGAGGTTTCAAGCGCAATTATTTTCTCGTTTTCACCGTTTACTCAGAAAACATGGTTAATCTGGTTGGTTCTTTTGCCGTTTGCCAAGCTGTTATGAATTGAAAATTCCTACTTTTGAAGACAAAATACAAAAAAATCGGCTTATAATTAAGACCCAATGCCCAGAAGCGTTATGGAAGGAAGACGTATTAAGTAATCAAGTTGTCTTCAGCGACGGAAGTGTGCGATTTCTTTGAGGAATTGGAATAATTTTTCCTGACATAAAACACGAGATATCATGTTGAGATAAGCAATCACCTATTTTTTGTAGTGTAATACAATCGGATGGATGGTAATTACTTTCTGGATGCTGAAACAAGATAAACGTTTTAGAAAATCCTGGAAGATTACAAAGAAAAAATGAATTTTTAAGAACCTATTTTTTTCAACAAGTGGATAAAATAAAGATTTACAGCAGCTTTTTTAACGCGGAGTGTGAGGTACTGGAGTGACCAATTTATAGTCCAATTGGAAAGCGCTGGTCCATTTTGAAGTAAAAATGGACAAAAATTAGTAAATGAAATTTTTCTAATCTTTAGTCAGACCCTCAAAAAAATTTAAGGTTTTTATTCAAGAAGAAGACATACAATTTGATGTTTCCGTTGTTTGCCTTCTGGTCTTTCTGTTGTTTCCGGTCTTTGCATTCTGAAGTACCCAGTTAATTTCTTGCCAACACTTTATGGAACATTAAACGTAAATTTTTTTTCCGTTTTAAATATTACGTTTCTATTAAGATTGAGATTGGAAATGGGGAAAACCAAATTCAGGATAAATTATGCCGAAAGTTTAAAAAAAAATTAGTTGATGGTTTGAAACTCTTTTTCCTATTCAATTTATAGCTCTGTTAGAATGACTCTGATAAAATTTCAACAAAACTTGATAATACCAATCTAACGCTCAGGGCACATATAGAAATGCATTCTCCGAAAAATTTCTGGTAATCAATCGTTGTTCTAGCGGTTTTAGTTAGAGTGGACATTGTTTACAAAGAAATGACTTTGCATGCAGTGAACATTGCAGTCTAATTCAAGGCATTTGAATAGTATTGTGTTAAGTTTAATTTGTTGTCGGCTAAAATGAATTTAATGTGACTGAGAAGAAAATTTTTAGCAAACTTCATGAAAATGCAGACTCAGCTAATATTGAATGCCAAAAACGTTGATTTTTAGTATCAGGAGATAACAAAGATAACTGTTTGAAAAAAGTTTAATAATCGAGTTTGGTTGTCTTTGCCGAACGTTATAGTTCAAAAATTGCATTGTATTTGATTTCAACAAGAAACTCACATAGTTCAGAAATACATACAGAAGTTTTTAAGAAAAACATTAGAACTCTCATAGAAACTTTGTTAAAAAAACGTTTCATCTAGCATCAATAGCAATGGAAGAAAGGAAAGAATGGAAATGCAAACGCAATGTGGACTACTGATCACAGAGAAAAACACATTTTGTTTCTTTAACAACACAAATTTCTTTGTCAATGCATTTACACTTACAGTAAATTTAGATTATGTTCAGCGCTCTCATATTCAGGTTTCAGATCAACTCGAATTTAACACTCCAGGAGAGGAAATCAGTATGTGAACGTGCTAAAAAGTTGAACTCTTGAATGGGAGTGCAAAGCATAATTCATAGAAAAATGTCATCTTTTTGTTTCTAACCAAGAAATCTAACCGACAGAGATTATGGTGAAGACCCGTTGTTCTACCGGATTTAGTTCATGTGGACATTTTCTACCAAAAAACGACTTTGTATGCACTGAACATTTCAGAAGAATTCAGAGTATTTGAATAGAATAGTGTTAAGTTTAACTTGTTGTCGGCTAAAATGAAATTAATGTGACTGAGAAGATATTTTTTTTAGCAACCTTCATAAAAATGCCGATTCAGCTAATATTGAATGCCGAAAAAGTTCATTTTTAGTATCAGCAGATAACAAAGATAACTGCTTGAAAAAAATTTAATAATCGAGTTTGGTTTCTTTGCTGTACGGTATAGTCCGAAAATTGCATTGTATTTGATTTCAACAAGAAACTCACATAGTTCAGAAATACATACACAAGTTTTTAAGAAAAACATTAGAACTCTCAGAAATTTTGTTAAAAAAATTTAACATCCAGCATCAAAAGCAACGGAAGAAAGGTAAGAATGGAAATGCAAACGGAATGTGGTCTATGATCACAGAGAAAAACACATTTTTGTCTGAAACCCCACAAATTCTATTGTCAATGCATCTACACTTACAGTAACTTTTGGATTATGTTCAGCGTTCTCATATTGAAGTTTCAGAATATTTTGAATTTAACGCTCTAGGAGAGGAAATAAGTTTGTGAACGTAGTAAAAAGCTGAACTCTTGAATGGGAGTGCAAAGCATAAATAATAGAAAAATGTCATCTTTTTGTTTCTTACCTAGAAATTTAACCAACAGAGATTATGGTGAGGACTCAATGTTCTAGCGGTTTTAGTTCATGTGGAAATTTTCTACCAAAAACGACTTTGTATGCATTGAACATTTCAATAGAATTCAGAGCATTTGAATAGAATTGTTGTTAATGTTGTTAACTTTAATTTGTTGTCGGCTCAAATGAATTTAATGTGACTGGAGGACATTTTTTTTGCAAAATTCATAAAAATGCTAATTCAGCTAATAGCGAATGCCGAAAACGTTGATTTTTAGTATCAGGAGATAGTAAATCACTCTTTAATAATTTGGCACGTGAGTCGGGGGTGGAAATATTATACACCCAGTAAGCGAGGGGGGGCACAAAGGGAAAAGAGCCCAAATTTCTTATCGATACAATAGTTAGGGTGTTTTGAATCGAGATATTCTCTTCAAGAGAATTAACTAAAAGTTTCTGACAAAATTAAAACAAATCAACCGGATATAGTGGCTGAAGCTCTTTTCAACGCACTTGATTAAGCGAGATCAGTAGGGCGTTTCCTCGAAAACTGTCTGAGAAGATTAGAAAAAGTCACGGGTAGCTATCTTTCTCTAGGATATAGTACTCAGTCAGTCATTATTGCTTCTATCAATGAACAGTGGCTGAAAATATGGTCCTCACTCTATAACTTTGCTGTCCTGAGAATTTTCAGAAATAAAATGCCAGACTGCCACGGCAAGCACACCCTGATCCTTTGAAATCCTTACTTAGCCATCAGAAAACGCAGCTTTGCTTTTTGGAAACACACCTCTTTTTGCAAATTTCAAATAGAGACTGAGTCAGTGTGCGTCACCCCTGTGTATGTGCGGCTCAGTTGAGAAAAAGTCAACACATAATATTCTTCTATTGCCGTGTATGAGACCAATACTGACCGAAGAACATTGAAGAGCTCAATCTATTTACTTACGTAGACCGCCAATCCCTCAGCAGTTTCATAGAGGCGACTGCAAAAATTAACAAGCAAATCAGTCTGAGACTGTCACTGTACTTATTTCATCAACACTCCAAACAAAATAACAAATGAGCTTACGTCTTACCGCAATGAGGGGACTTTTTCGGACTTTATGTTTATATATATATATATATATATATATATATTATATATTATGTATATAAATATAAAAATATATATATATATATATATATATTTAAATATGTATATATATTATATACACATATATATATATATATATATATATATATATATAGAAATATATATAGAAAAAAAATATATGAAGTATTTGTCCAAATAGAAAAAAATTGATTTTGGAATTCAAAAATTATTTTGGTATATGTTTGTTCGAAATTTAGTCAACCCCAACAAATAAAAAATAACAACAGATAGCAACGAAAGTAAAAACTGCTTTTTAGGAATGGAAAACAATACACCCATTTTTTTTTCAAAAATTCCAGAATAAAGATTGAATTAATTTTATTGTATTAAGTGTAAACAAATTAATGTAAGTATGATTTCCACTGTAAACAATTTCAAAAATTCGTTGTTGTTTTAACTCCTTTAAAAGAATTAGCGTCAAGGATAAGTTTATAATTTTTTTAAATGATTGTATTTGATTTTAGACCTACGCTGAACGCAATGTTTGAAATTTTTCGTTTAATTTAAATCAATTTAGGTTTTAATAATCGAGTTCTTCTTCTCTGCATCTTTAATCGTTGTCAATTCGATTTTTAACGGGCCCATAAATGGCGAGAGAAAGCAAAAGCTTAACAATTTTCTGAAATGTTACAGACGGGATGTTTCAGATATTAGCTGCCAGCTCACGCAATCACGCCGTAAAGAATGTTGGATATAGTGAAAAAAAGAAACTCCTGATAAAGATAACAACAGTATCTGGTCTTTCTTCCAAACCCAATACAAAGAATCATTTGTAGAACGCGCAGAATCTTCTTGTCAAGGGGCGATTGAGCACGAGGACAGACATAGTTGTGGGCATGATCTGAACAACAACAGCAACTCAAGCCAGAAATCGATATACTGTAGCGTGCTCCACCAGGAACCGGCACATGAGATCAAGTCAATCCACCAAGGAAACCTGAGAACTTTGCTCACTAAACTAAAAGGGAAAACCTCGGTAAACGCCAGAGGAAGGCGAGAAAAAAGGTAAGACTGGTTTAAAAAAAGCAGAGAATGAGAGTGTAATTACTGAACAATAAGGCTTCATTTCTTCCTGTACTTGAACGAGCTTCCGTGATGTGCAAAATTCTACCACAACCATGGCACAGATACATTCTCAGGCACAAGAACTGCCTAAAAAACTCCTAAACCATGTAAAATCTTCAAATGGACTAATCAACTGTAAATATCGAAGATTTTCTGAAAAACTGTAATAAAAATGATATCATTCCAGATTTTATGAAGTTTCGAATTCCCGAAAACGAAGTTTTCAGAGCAAGTGGTGCACAGATTTCAACTTAAGCTCTTAAAGAAAGAAGTCGTGCGGAAGACGGCAGTAGATTGTTCGAAGAAAAACTTGGGGAGGATAGAGATATTCTCAGGAAAGAGGTGCAAACATAACTTTTACCTTCAATTGTGTAGAGCATTAGATAGGAAATGAGATATCATTCCGAATTGAGTAGACAAAGTTAGCGAAGCTGTTTGAGAAACAGGACAGGCTTTTGAGGAATGGATCTCATAAAAAGGTCGTTTTTTTGGGAGGTTTTGAAATGTCGAGTTTTGTCCTGGAAGTTTTATCTTTAGGTCCAAAACGTCCTGTCGTAGTCAAATTCATAGAAGCGCATGTCATTGCGGACGTAAACAGATTAGTTCGTGAGTTAGGTAGAACAGCATTGATGCTAAAAAGTTATGAGAAATAGGATTGTCTGCCAAATAGTACGCCAAGAACGTACTTGAGACACCAATGAATAAAACAATTTAAATTTTAAAAAGTTAATGATTTTTTTGAGAGATCAAAAATTACTAGCTGTAGCATCTGATAAACATTGTAGTTTTTGTAAAATGAAAAAGAAAACATACTAAGGTAAGATTAATGAAATCCTTAGTGCGAGTCAGTTTGAGGCTCATAATGGAGAAAGTGATGATCTAACAATAAAAACAGAGAAACCGAAAATAACAGTTTGCATCAATTAAAGAAACAGGGAAAGATAATTGAAAAGAATTATCACAGACTCAGGACAAATGAATTGCAACCAACCAGGCTTTATGGAATTGCTAAAGTACATAAAAACGGTACGCCGATTCGACCTTTTCTGTCAATACTCGTTAGCAGTTACGAGAATCTCAATGAATTTCGGTCTCCTTTTTTCAGAAGGTTACCAGGTGCAAAAATTGAAACTAACTCGAATAATGCTAGAACCACTTTGGAGGCTACCAAATTGGATGAAAATGAGCCAGTAGTATCGTTCGATCTTAAGCGTGTAATAAAAATGATACCATTTCAGATTTTATGAAGTTTCGAATTCCCAAAAACGAAGTTTTTCAGAGCAAGTGGTGCACAGATTTCAGCTTAAGTTTTTAAAGAAAGAAGTCGTGCGGAAGACGGCAGTAGATTGTTCGAAGAAAAACTTGGGGAGGATAGAGACATTCTCAGGAAAGAGGTGCAAGCATAACTTTTACCTTCAATTGTGTAGAGCATTAGATAGGAAGTGAGATATCATTCCGAATTGGGTAGACAAAGTTAGCCAAGCTGTTTGAGAAACAGGACAAGCTTTTGAGGAATGGATCTTAAAAAGAGGTCGTTATATTGGGAGGTTTTGAAATGTCGAGTTTTGGCTGGACGTCTTATCATTTGGTCCAAAACGTCCTGTCGTAGACAAATTCATTGAAGTACATGTCATTGCGGACGTAGACAGATTAGTTCGTGAGTTAGGCAGAACACCATTAATGCTGAAAAAATATGAGAAATAGAATTGTCTGCCAGATGGTACGCCAAGAACGTAGGTGAGACAACAATGAATAGAATAATTTCAAAATTTGATGATTTTGATGGTTGAGAGATCAAAAATTACTAGCTGTACCATCTGATAAACATTGTAGCTTTGGTAATATGAAACAGACAACCTACTCAGATAAACTTAATGAAATCCTTAGTGCCAGTCAGTTTGAAGCTCATAATGGAGAATGTGATGATCTAACAATAAAAACGGAGAAACCGATAATAGCAGTTTGCATCAATTAAAGAAACAGGGAAAAATAATTGAAAAGAATTATCACAGACTCAGGACAAATGAATCGCAACCAGTCAGGATTTATGGAATTGCTAAAGTACATAAAAACGGTACGCCGATTCGACCTTTTCTGTCAATACTCGTTAGCAGTTACGAGAATCTCAATGAATTTCGGTCTCGTTTTTTCAGAAGATTACCAGGTGCAAAAATTGAAACTAACTCGAATTATGCTAGAACCGCTTTGGAGGCTACCAAATTGGATGAAGATGAGCCAGTAGTATCGTTCAATTTTAAACGTGTAATAAAAATGATATCATTTCAGATTTTATGAAGTTTCGAATTCCCAAAAACGAAGTTAGGAAGTGAGATATCGTTCCGAATTGGGTAGACAAAGTTAGCGAAGCTGTTTGAGAAACAGGACAGGCTTTTGAGGAATGGATCTTATAAAAAGGTCGTTTTATTGGGAGGTTTTGAAATGTCGAGTTTTGTCCTGGAAGTCTTATCTTTAGGTCCAAAACGTCCCGTCGTAGTCAAATTCATAGAAGCGCATGTCATTGCGGACGTAAACAGATTAGTTCGTGAGTTAGGTAGAACAGCATTGATGCTAAAAAGTTATGAGAAATAGGATTGTCTGCCAGATAGTACGCCAAGAACGTACTTGAGACACCAATGAATAAAACCATTTAAATTTTAAAAAGTTAATGATTTTTTTGAGAGATCAAAAATTACTAGCTGTAGCATCTGATAAACATTGTAGTTTTTGTAAAATGAAAAAGAAAACATACTAAGGTAAGATTAATGAAATCCTTAGTGCCAGTCAGTTTGAGGCTCATAATGGAGAAAGTGATGATCTAACAATAAAAACGGAGAAACCGAAAATAACAGTTTGCATCAATTAAAGAAACAGGGAAAGATAATTGAAAAGAATTATCACAGACTCAGGACAAATGAATTGCAACCAACCAGGCTTTATGGAATTGATAAAGTACATAAAAACGGTACGCCGATTCAACCTTTTCTGTCAATACTCGTTAGCAGTTACGAGAATCTCAATGAATTTCGGTCTCCTTTTTTCAGAAGGTTACCAGGTGCAAAAATTGAAACTAACTCGAATAATGCTAGAACCACTTTGGAGGCTACCAAATTGGATGAAAATGAGCCAGTAGTATCGTTCAATCTTAAACGTGTAATAAAAATGATACCATTTCAGATTTTATGAAGTTTCGAATTCCCAAAAATGAAGTTTTTCAGAGCAAGTGGTGCACAGATTTCAGCTTAAGTTTTTAAAGAAAGAAGTCGTGCGGAAGACGGCAGTAGATTGTTCGAAGAAAAACTTGGGGAGGATAGAGACATTCTCAGGAAAGAGGTGCAAACATAACTTTTACCTTCAATTGTGTAGAGCATTAGATAGGAAGTGAGATATCATTCCGAATTGGGTAGACAAAGTTAGCCAAGCTGTTTGAGAAACAGGACAAGCTTTTGAGGAATGGATCTTAAAAAGAGGTCGTTATATTGGGAGGTTTTGAAATGTCGAGTTTTGGCTGGACGTCTTATCATTTGGTCCAAAACGTCCTGTCGTAGACAAATTCATTGAAGTACATGTCATTGCGGACGTAGACAGATTAGTTCGTGAGTTAGGCAGAACACCATTAATGCTGAAAAAATATGAGAAATAGAATTGTCTGCCAGATGGTACGCCAAGAACGTAGGTGAGACAACAATGAATAGAACAATTTCAAAATTTGATGATTTTGATGATTGAGAGATCAAAAATTACTAGCTGTACCATCTGATAAACA
This sequence comes from Convolutriloba macropyga, assembly GCF_964194025.1. Lineage (NCBI taxonomy): Eukaryota > Metazoa > Xenacoelomorpha > Acoela > Convolutidae > Convolutriloba > Convolutriloba macropyga. Next base: position 24,275,509 of record NC_134469.1, on the reverse strand, counting down.
TTGTAGCTTTGGTAATATGAAACAGACAACCTACTCAGATAAATTTAATGAAATCCTTAGTGCCAGTCAGTTTGAAGCTCATAATGGAGAATGTGATGATCTAACAATAAAAACGGAGAAACCGATAATAGCAGTTTGCATCAATTAAAGAAACAGGGAAAAAAATTGAAAAGAATTATCACAGACTCAGGACAAATGAATCGCAACCGGTCAGGATTTATGGAATTGCTAAATTACATAAAAACGGTACGCCGATTCGACCTGCTCTGTCAATACTCGTTAGCAGTTACGAGAATCTCAATAAGTTTCGGTCTTCCTTTTTCAGGAGAATACCAGTTGCAAATATTGAAACTAACTCGAAAGATGCTAGAACTGCTTTGCAGGATTCCAAATCAGATGAAGATGAGCCAGTAGTATCTTTCGATCTTAAATGCTTGTACACCAATGTACGGGTTGAGGAAACGATTGAAAATGCGCTTAGAGAACTGTATTTCAGTGATCAGATTCCTGAGATTTCGAGGTCAGCTATGAAGAACCTTTTCAGACCAGCCGTAACGAATGTTCACTTTATGTGTAATAAAATGTGGTCCACTCAATCGGACGGTTTAGCAATGGGTGCTTAGCTGGCGGTGATTTTGACAAACTAGAGGTTGAAATCTTTTGAAAATTCCTTGCAGAAACCAGTTAGGGGAAGGGAGAACAAAACCCGTGACATGATGGGAAGGCGCATTGATTGTAGTCGACGCGTTACTTTCAGAGGGAGAGGAGTCGATTGCAACTCAAGCAAAAACTGGTTTCAAGCAAAATCTCAAATTATCACTAACACTGAGTATAAAAACATGCAGGAAATTGTATGGATCTGTTCCTATGGTACAGGAAAATGTACAAAAGAGGACACACAGGAATTGAAATTATTCAAGGGGTATGTGGATGACATAGTGCCCACTGTCAAGGTAACCCTCTAGATTTTTTTGAGAGATCAAAAATTACTAGCTGTAGCATCTGATAAACATTGTAGTTTTTACAATAAGAAAAAGGAAACATACTAAGGTAAACTTAATGAAATCCTTCGTGCCAGTCAGTTTGAGGCTCATAATGAAGAAAGTGATGATCTAACAATAAAAACGGAGAAACCGATAATAACAGTTTGCATCAATTTAAGAAACAGGGAAAGATAATTGAAAAGAATTATCACAGACCCAGGACAAATGAATTGCAACCGACCAGGCTTTATGGAATTGCTAAAGTACATAAAAACGGTACGCCGATTCGACCTTTTCTGTCAATACTCGTTATCAGTTACGAGAATCTCAATGAATTTCGGTCTCCTTTTTTCAGAAGATTACCAGGTGCAAAAATTGAAACTAACTCGAATTATGCTAGAACCGCTTTGGAGGCTACCAAATTGGATGAAGATGAGCCAGTAGTATCGTTCGATATTAAACGTGTAATAAAAATGATATCATTTCAGATTTTATGAAGTTTCGAATTCCCAAAAACGAAGTTAGGAAGTGAGATATCGTTCCGAATTGGGTAGACAAAGTTAGCGAAGCTGTAAGAGAAACAGGACAGGCTTTTGAGGAATGGATCTTATAAAAAGGTCGTTATATTGGGAGGTTTTGAAATGTCGAGTTTTGTCTGGACGTCTTATCATTTGGTCCAAAACGTCTTGTCGTAGACAAATTCATTGAAGTACATGTCATTGCGGACGTAGACAGATTAGTTCGTGAGTTAGGCAGAACACCATTAATGCTGAAAAAATATGAGAAATAGAGTTGTCTGCCAGATGGTACGCCAAGAACGTATGTGTGACAACAATGAATAGAACAATTTAAAATGTTGATGATTTTTTGAGAGATCAAAAATTACTAGCTGTACCATCTGATAAACGTTGTAGCTTTGATAATATGAAGCAGACAACCTACTCTGATAAACTTAATGAAATCCTTAGTGCCAGTCAGTCTGAAGCTCATAATGGAGAATGTGATGATCTAACAATAAAAACGGAGAAACCGATAATAGCAGTTTGCATCAATTCAAGAAACAGGGAAAAATAATTAAAAAGTATTATCACAGACTCAAGACAAATGAATCGCAACCGGCCAGGATTTATGGAAGTGCTAAAGTACATAAAAACGGTACGCCGATTCGACCTGCTCTGTCAATACTTGTTAGCAGTTACGAGAATCTCAATAAGTTTCGGTCTTCCTTTTTCAGGAGATTACCAATTGCAAATATTGAAACTAACTCGAAGGATGCTAGAACTGCTTTGGAGGATTCCAAATCAGATGAAGATGAGCCAGTAGTATCTTTCGATCTTAAAAGCTTGTACACCAATGTACGGGTTGAGGAAGCAATTTAAAATGCGCTTAGAGAACTGTATTTCAGTGATCAGATTCCTGAGATTTCGAGGTCAGCTATGAAGAACCTTTTCAGACCAGCCGTAACAAATGTTCACTTTATGTGTAATAGAATAAGGTCCACTCAATCGGACGGCTTAGTATTGGTGCTTCGCTGGCGGTAATTTTGACAAACTAGAGGTTGAAATGTTTTGAAAATTCCTTGCAGAAACAAGTTAGGGGAAGGCAGAACAAAACCCGTGACATGATGGGAAGGCGCATTGATTGTAACAGACGCGTTACTTTCAGAGGGAGAGGAGTCGATTGCAACTCAAGCAAAAACTGGTTTCAAGCAAAATCTCAAGTTATCACTAACACTGATTATAAGAACATGCAGGAAATTGTATGGATATGTTCCTATGGTACAGGAAAATGTACAAAATAGGACACACAGGAATTGAAGTTATTCAAGGGGTATGTGGATGACATAGTGCCCACTGTCAAGGTAACCCTCTAGATTACATTGCCTATACAAATTCTCTTCACAAAAATCTTGCAATTCACTCTTGAGACACCGAATGGTAGTGGGTACCTGGCATTCCTAGATGTGAACACAAACGAAAACGAAGATAGAAAAATTAGCTGTCAATGTTATCAAAAATCGACCGACACTGGCGTCATCCTAAGTTTCCGCAACTTTGCGCCTTTACAACATCAGGAAAATGTGATTCAAATGACCACCCTGAAATCATCTTTTGATAAAAATTACATGTAATGGATGCAGTTCCATATATGTTGGCCAAACCAGCAAACATGTTACCACTAAAATTTTGGAGCATCAGAAGAAGGATTCTCATGTGGTACAACACCTCGTTGAATGTTGTGGTACAGCTCATAATATTGAATGGGAGATCCTAAATGCATTTCGGGAGGTTGAAAAACTAATAAAAATAGAAGCGATATATATAAAAGAACTGAATCCGCAAATAAATACGCGCGAAGAGTACTGGGGGCGAGAATTGACATTAAAATTTTAGTTCAAATAGAAGAAATTTCACTTTTGAAATTCAAAAATTATTCTGGTACATGTTAATTCGAAATTTTGTCGGCCCCAACAATTAAAAAATAACAAGAGATAGGAATGAAAGTAAAAACTCCATTTCAGGAATCTCTCAGGTTGGCGCTGATAAACCAGACACAAATTTCGAAAAAAAAATCTTTTGAGTTTGAGCTTCAGTGAAAATTGAGATCTATTCTGTTTCGGGCCCCCAGGCGCACGTGCATTGTTTTTACATAGTAACTTGCCATATATTAACACATAATTTGCACATCGGCACATTAAAATACTGGGGGGAGAGAATAGATCCGCAAATTGTTAAATGACACAGCTATGGATTTTAATCGCGAAATAGAGTTTCTCAAGGTCCACAATAATGTGGCAGTACTATTTGACCAAGAATATAATTTTTGTGTTGTTAATAAACTGGAAATGTATCAAAATCAGAACGGTTCTGATCTTCACAAATGCTAATTCATTTGAACAGAAAGAAACAATGTATTCATTGTTAAGACAAGGCCATTGATAAGATGGATCTTTTCTGTTTCTACCCCCCAGTGTTTTTATGACCCCCACTTGCATATTATATGTTGTTATACAGCACGTTACTATGTAAGAATATAGCACGTGCGCCTGGGGGTCAAACAAAAATTATGCTCACTGAGCTGGGGGGGGGGGGCAAAACAGAAAGATCCGATAAGATTTATCGGAAACTTAGGGCTATACATACTCCGATTGCTTGCTTTTACGGCTGGGTAAAAGAGAATCTTCTCACAAGGTTTATCAATCCCTGATGGAAGCTCCAAAATTTCTTGCTACCATTGGGTCGTCTTTCGATCACCAAAAATGATAAAATGAAGAATCATAGACCTATTGTGGAAATTCATCGACGAGTTGTATCCACCAGAGAACCTGTGCTCTTGGTAGCTATGTTGGAACTGTCCGGGCTGCAGGAACAAGGACGATATTCCTACATGCATACAGTAGTAAAAAATTGAAGCATCAGATGCAACAGATAAGAAAATAAAGCATCAGAATTTTGAACAAAATAGATATGGTAAACAGCAATTAAAGTATAATGTGTAGGGATTTTGAATCAGGATTAGAAGAAATATAACGCATTTAGCACAACAGCCTTCCTGCCTCTACAATGGTTCCTATTGACGCTTCTACTGCAGGGCGCAGTGCATGGATCGCGCGCCACAGGCAGAGTATGGAGCTACGCAAAGAGCGAGACTTAATCTTGTCCTTATCTTCGTGATCACGTCCGAATATGAAACTTCTTTCTTATCGCTGATTCTGGATGCCAATCTCTGTATTTCTTTTGATGCTGACAGACCAACTCGTCCAGTTCACGAGAAGATTAACGGACAGAATGTGGTTTTCTTGACTTCGATTATCCTTTGTTCGTGATGGAATCGTGATGTTTGTAGGAATCCGGTATGCTTCTTGGGCAACTGTTCGCATACGGATTAAACACTTTGACATCAAAAAACGTTCTGCTGAAACGTGAATAGGAAAAACCATTAGCTTTGGTGTCAATTTGAGTAGGTTAATAAAAGTATAAGCTATTTTCTTCTGCAAATGGAAATGAGAATTGGATTGGCGTTATGTCTAGGACGGGATTCGACAGTAGAACGGTGAAAGAAATGGCAAAATCTTAAGCAACAGTTTTCAACACTATAATTAATAACGCAAAGTTTTCTGAAGTATGGAACACAAGTCAGGTAGCCCACTTTTCAAATATGGAGAAGGATCTAATGCTATGAGTTATCGGCCTATTAGTCCGCTTTGTAACGTTTCTAATGTTCCGGAAAAAATTGATTGTCGACACCATTTATGAGTTCTTTAGCAACACTTTACATGGAAGAATTTGGATTCGAAGAAAAACTATCTGCTGTTTTGCTGATAGTCAACTTGTTTTTGACAACATATATGAACGATACCACATTGAAGAATTCGGCATTTCTCTAAAAATTTAGGAAATTTAACACATCTCGACGGACTTATCAAAGGCATACGATGAAGTTTCTTACGACATTCTTCTCAAAGATTGATAAGCTTGGAATTGGTGAGAACTTTTTTCAACTGATCAATTCCTACATCACGGAAGAAAACAGTTCGCGGATATAGGCAAAGCAACATCAAGCTCGGGACAGATATCAAGTGGAGTGCCACAAGGATCTCTTTTGGGCCAACTTCTATTCTTGTTTAAAATTTATCTACTTGAAAAATTTGATCACTTCAATTTTTTCGTTTTATAATTGCTTAAAAGCCGTACTCACCAGCAATAAAGAAATATCAGTGTCTGCTAAAACTTTGAACGCAAGGAAAATAAAATGCCTTTCAATGTCGAAAAAACGCAGTCTTTTAAATTTGAGAGGTCAACTTCAAGGAAAACTAGGAGAGAAGTCTGAAGCTTCTTGACAGATGGCGAACGACTTCAGCCTAGTCATTTATGGAAATCTCAGGTGATAGAAAACTCAATTAAAAACTAAAAAGGCCTTGAAAGCTCTTCTCAATCAAAATAAACATGTCATCAACAGATGAAACGGCAGTTAAGCTCCATCTTATACCTGATTTGTACTTCCAATATTAACATGTGCGTCGCCAACGTGGAACGCAAACAAATTATATGTGGAAATGATCGCTAGAGTGCTGATGACAAAATGGATCTTGAAGTTCCATCGTATAAGATCGTACAATACGTAACCGGGATGAGAACGGAAATCTGGTATTTTAAGGGTAGTCAACTCAACCTCGCTTTTTTCTGCAAGCCTTGCCTACTACTACTACATTAACTTACCTACATTAACTTAACTACATTAAAATATTACCTCAAAATGTAACTTGTGACAGGACGTTGCAGCAATTTTTTTTAAGTTTTCAATTAAATTGTCATTTTTCCAATCGAAAAAAATTTAAAATGTGAGATGGAATAAATTGAAACAAATTTAGAGAAAAAATCCGGTTTACTTGATGCATAAATTAAAGAAAATATGTAATCATGAGTTGGTCAATGAAACAATTTTTTTGTATATATTCTTACTTCGCGTGTTCAAATTAGCTGTAGAATTTGGAAAATGAGTTTCGGTAAGATATAATTGATTCGATAAAAAAGGATCGTTGGAATTTTTATTTTTTATGTTAACTTCATTTTATATTCATATCTAACGTGGCTCCTTTTGAAGCCTCTTAAAAGTTGTTTTTTTTTACAGCCCCTTAGAAATTTGAGAGGTTAAACCAGAATTCCGAAGTAAATCCTGCAGAATCGCGTAACCTTTTCTTAACTTAGTGGGTTACATAGTTTTTGTGCCCATTAATCGAACAACCGGACCTATTTTGTACCCTGTGTTTTTTGCGCCACCCAATTACAATTTGTGTTGTTATATAGCACGTTACTATGTAGGAAAGCATGTCCACCGGAGGACGTAAAAGACATATGCCCACTAAGCTGGGGTTGGGGATAGATCCGAAATTCCCATAACTGAACTATCCAATAGTAGATCAAATCTGGCTGAAATCGGACACAATCACGTGCGCTATTAAATTAAGCACAAAAGACAGCTTTTCAACGCTCCGTTTTTAGAGGTACCACACTGCCTTGATTCAATCCATCAATAACTCGATTCGAAGTTTTCAAATGTCTAAATTTTATTAGTTCAGGCAATTGTAACTGGCGCTACAGACTTTCAAGATTTTCAAACTGGCACACGCGTGCTTTAAATGTCGTCAATCTTTGCTCGGCAATGTTAACCTCTGCTAGCCTTATCATCTCTAAATAATGAATAAGAGAAATGGAGTTGAATTTGTACCCTCGAGTTTGCGACCTAATGTTGGATCTAAATTCTGCATCAATAGACTTTGCAGCGAATAGTTTGCAGTTGAGTGTTTAGTTTATTTGTGTATATTTGATAAACTAACAGGATATCAGATTGAGCTCTAGCCTATTTGATAGGATTTTTAAGCCTCTCTAGCTAGGCATTACAGCTAGATTAACCTTGATTGTCATGAAAGTTTGCTTGAAAGAGCAAAATGGTCGAGAACTTTCGACACCCCATCTTTAGCATTGAGGTATGATCAACTTCACCTCATTTAGATTGTTGATTAATACCAATAGTTTACTCTGTATTCAACAATGTTGTGCACAAATCGAGGGTTCTTATTAGTACTATTTAGTATTGTATTGCATTTATTTTTTGCTTTATCTTCTGCAGATGAAGATGTCCAAAATAAAACTTACAATATTCTGGCTGTTATGCTGTGTTACAGAGGGCACTTGAATCCTGGATCCGGTTTGTTGAGTTATTGAATCAATTAACCAAAACTTATTTGCTGAATGTTGTATATTTTCAGGTATAATACGGTCTCTTCTGGAGCGGAAGCACAGCGTGACTTTATTTCTGACCAATTTCTGCTCAAAAGAAGCAGCCAAATTAATTCCAAATGTGGAGCAGGTCGTTGAGCGTGAAGTTCTCCCCGAGCATGATTTTGATCGCAATTTTTTCAACCAGTTCTGGAACTTTCATAAGATTATGCACATCAATGGAACTGTCCTACTGTATCACGAGGTTGACGAGTTTCTCAAAAACTCCAAGGTGAAATTTGATGGAATGTTTGTAGACTTGGTTGCCGCCGGAAGCGTCATTGCAGCGAAGAAGCATGGCGTGCCTGTTGTTGCCCAATTTATGGGCCCGGTAATGGAACCGTTCGCCAATGCGACTCCTTATTGGGAGCGCCACGAAACACCAGTTGAAAATCCGCTGGTAAGAATCTATATGCTTAGTTAGTTGTGGTCTAGGCTATAATTTGATTTTTGATACGTATTATCGATATTTCTTGTTTTCTTCAGTCAAAACTTGTTTCAATTTTTGCTTGCGAAAAAGCGTACATTCAGCTTTATATTTTATTGGTTGACACGACTTGACGAGGAGCTTTCTTCTTTCTGCTGTTTAATTGCTCTCGAACCAAGTTCAAAGCATTTATTGTAAACGTGTTGGTCTTTTATGCAAGATTTAGCTTGACCGTTTTGACTTTTCGAGTGACTTTTACGGCCTTGACTTTTGCGTGATCTAAATTTCTCACAATTTAACAATTTTAAGCAGCTTTTACAATTTCACAATTTGTGGCGCCAATGCACTGATACAAATAAAAAGTGCGCCACCACCCCCGGACTGAAGCAGGCTGCAATGGATTAGAGCATCCACTGGTCGTTCGAGAGCGATTCTTCCGACCTTAGTTGGTGATGAGTCCAGTGAAGTCGAGCAATGCAATACACTGATTTCCTATTTTGCCTATTTAATTGTACGCAAAGAGTCATCTTTTCAGTTGCTCTCGAACGAAGTTTGAAGCAATTATAGTAAACGGGTTGGTCTGTTTACGACTCGAAGAGGAGTATTAGTTTCTTACAGGGATTTTTAGCTGAAGAAAGTTTCTACTTGAATTTTGTCTTCTTTCCTTTCAAACATTTACGGCTTTTTTTTATAAGTTGACTTCTGTTTTGGAACATTGGACTATAACAGTAGCTTAGTGTGTCATGTGTAGTAATTAGGAATTACTGGCGATATTCAAGGTGAAAAGGTCATTTGGAAAATTTTGATACCATATAGGTCCCTCCTACCAATCCAAACTACAGACCAATCACCTGACTATAAAACATTTCTGCCTGCCCAACCAAATACCGTCCCCCAACTATCCCAACTAGGCGCAACTAACCCATTACGCCTATCTAAACCCCTATTTCCTGCCTACCCACCTCCTACCTAACCCCTACTCCACAAAAAATAACTGTACCCTGCTTACAACCTACCCCATTCTTAACTAAATTTGATTGTTTCTAAATACTGCTTAGTTTTATTTCGTTTTTTATGTCTTAAATAGGTAAGATTGGTGAAGAGATTTATTGAACGTTTGTGGTATTCTATCGGCCATGTTCTTTTTGTAAAGTTTTCGCTTGACTGTGTAGACTTTTCGAGTGACTTTTGCATCCTTCACTTTTTGCGTGGTCTAAATTTCTCTCGTTCAAAATTTTAAGCAGTCTTACTCAATTGGCGGCAGTTCACTACTAAAATTCAAATGAAATGTGCGCCGAATTAGTGTCATTTTTTACCTTAATTTTTTAGCAGTGTTTGTGGTATATAACAACTAATGACGTCATTTCAAGCCGGTCTTATTGAACTTTGTTACTCCCCCCGCTGAAGCAAGCTGTAATAGATTCGAGCTCCCAATAGTCGTTCGAGAGCAATTCTTTAGACGTTACTCGTTTATGTTTTAAATCATTTTTCTGAATTCACGCTCGTCTGTTATTGACGCTCGAGTTTATTATAGGATAACCCGAGTGCATTGATGGCAATAGCGGGAGGTTTCTTTTCTGGAGTGTACGATGTCTTCATTTCATATCCCATCTACCGATCTATTAATGCAATTCATGCAGATAACGGAATGGAGCCAATCGAGTACCTAAATGGCCTGATGCCATTCGGTTATTGTCAGAAGAACGTCATGTATATAGCACACGGAGCTGAACCTATTATTCAGAGGCCTGGCTTTAGGCTCGAAAACATGATTCCGATTGGTTAGTATGCTTATAACGTAAACTTTTCTTATGTTGTTTTCAATAGCGGCGATATTGCCCTTCCCTTGTTTTCTACAATTCAAAGAATTTGAAGTGTATTGGGGCGCTGCCTTATTTTTTACGAATTGAAGACTTCTGTGACTTCACTTTTCACAAGATGTTATCTCAAATGCCACCGCTGAAAACAATTGTTTATGTCAATCTGCTGAGCAAAATTTGAAAGCAGAGAGAAGTTAGTGATTTTTTGCATCCAATGTTCTGAGGTGGCGCCAAAAATGTAAATTTTTCTAAGCAAGCGAATTTCTTTAATCACGTGAGACTTTTTCAAAAAAAGTTTGAACTCTAAATTTATCAATCATTTATTGATCCAAGTAGTTTTCCTCAATAATGCTAATATGCCATTTTACTTGTGCAAGCATTTTTGACTAAAAAAATATTTACTTGTTATATGCAATTTTGAACTATTTTCGTAAATTTGTAATTTACTTAGTACTCGGTTGATTTCTTGGCCAATGGTTGATGGCATTTATATTACCTCTAGTTGCGTTGGTGTTCTCGATTGGTGTTCACTTTTAGTTCTAGCTGATGCTTATGTTAATTTCTACTTCGACTCGATTCCGCAGTCGTCCCGTAGTGTGTTATGATCTGTTCAGACATTTTATTGATTATAGCTGCGAAGCTGTAAGCTGAGCGTAGCTATATTGCGATGCTCTTGGTTTTTTACAATTCAAAGAATATGAATTGTATTGGGGCGCTGTCTTTTTTTTAAGATCTGTTCACACATTTTCATGATTTTTGAAGTCAAATTGGAGTAGTGATTTTGGTCACGCCGAAACAGGAAATGAAGCGAAAAAGCGAGTGGTTTTGCGGCGTGAATTTTTTTCGCTCTAATTTTAAAATAGAGTGAGAAAACGGTGTTTGAACAAAAATTCGGTTTCTCGGTAGTGGTTTTTTGTTCACATGCGGCAATTTCACTCTGATTTTTACTGTTTTTTCGATTTTTTGGATCGGATTTTTTTCTAAATGGTTTTCCCAATCTATTCACAGCTCATTCTAGACCTAGTTTTTTGTTTGAATTAATTTTTCATTTCTCGCTAGTGGTTTTTATGGTTCACATGCGGCATTTTGACATTGACTGTCTGTTTTTTCTTATTTTTTATCTGATTTTTTCTAAAATGGTTTTCGCATTTCACTCATAGTTCATTCTAGGTCTAGGTTTTCTGTTTAGTCAATGAAAATTCTTTGAATTATACGTCAGGACTTGTCCTGCTATGTTTTTTGTTTCGTCGTCTGACGCTCTTTTTTCGTTTTACATTTGTTCACACCTCAAAGCTGAAAAGTCAAATTTTCTGAATGACTTCTTCCTCTCACTAACTGCTTTTGCGCGCGTGACGTCATTTCTCTCTCTCTCTCTCTCGCTCGCTCTCTCTAGCAAAAGTTTTTTTGCGTGATTAGATTTTGATCATAAGTGACTTACCTCACTCAATAAAAATGACTTTTGCACTTTAAAATTTAAGTTTATTTTGAATTAGTTAAAGGTCAAAGGAACTTATGTGTAATAAGGGTCCGAAATGAAAAGGCTTCTGCGCAGTAAGGAATTTTAACAAGCTTTATTAATTTATCGTTTAATTTTTTTACATAGCTTTTTGAGAGGCGTCGATAACTTTTTCAACTTATATTTGTATCTGTTTCTATCTCTATAATACGGCAGGCAAGTCTATTCTATCGCAGCTATTCCGGCAATCTGCCGGCTATGTTTTTTGAATTTAAATTGGAGTGATGATTTTCGTCAGGCCGAAAGAGGAAGTGGAATGAGAAACAAGCTGTTTTGCGGTGCGAAGGAAAATTAGATTTAGCAGTTGCTCAGCGAGGCAACCTAAAGTCAGCAGAATCAGTTTCGAAAAACGAAATTGAAATCGAAACGGTTTGAACCCATAAAGACTAATTTTAGATGGCTGCTACTTGGACTCCGTTCTTATAAGTCTTAGCTAACACCTCTAATGCTTATTGGTATTGATACTAGCCCCCGCATCCTCCTTAAGGAACAGGAGTATGCATAACCCGAAATCCAATCAAATTAGTTGGTACTTAAAATTTTTCTGTATAATTATCAATTTTTATTATTATTAGCCGCTTCAGCTTCTCAGCGGGCTCCTATAGCGTTTCTATGAATTTGGATTGTATGGGTGCGCTGTTTTTTAGGATGTTATACATTTTCAATGACTTTGATCCTTGAGGGAAACAGGATAAACAGGTAAAGCCCAGCAGGCATTAGGTTCCATTAGAGACCCAAAATAGGCTTAAGTATTCCTTCAAGTGGCGCAGCTGCTGGGATGGCCTTAATTTATGGTTAAAAGGTCATTTTTAGTTTTTGGTCTCAAAATGTTGCATTTTTTTGTTTTTTTTTTGTGATTTTTTGAGTTTGTTGGATTAGTCTTAGGTTGAAGTTTTTAAGAGTTGATGAAGGCCTTTGGCGAGAAAAAATTACTTGTTATGACCCTTTTATGAGCTATATGTTTTCGTACTACAAACAAAAACACGCAAGATGATGCTAACTTTGCAATTTGTTCAGGTTTTATTAAAGTTTGTCATGTTTTGTCGTCTCAGGGGCCAGGGAGTCTCCTTTAAGCTTTGATAATAGGACACTTTATTTTTTCTAGTAACAATGGAATGAATGGTTTCCATCCTTTAAGTCTCGAATTTTAGCATTTATTTTGATAAAATCTGCAATTGTTTTCAGGTTTTAAATTTTTTGACAAATTCTGTTCAGTCTGAAGGGCCAGAAAACTTATTCCCCCGTCTGATAAAAAATTTACTGCATGGCTGTTGGTGTCAATGGAATTGTTTTCAACAATTTATTATTTCGAATTTTGGAAATTTTTTGATAAATTTTGCTATTTTTAGAAAACATTTCTTTTATTCAGTTTTTCTTGCCTCAGTAGCCAGGTAACCTCCTCCAGGGTTTGATAAATTGTTATTACATAGTTGCTCGGTGCAATGGGATTTTTTTCAACATTTTAATGGAACGAAGTTCTATTTTTTGATAAAATATGAAATTTTTTCTTTTATGAATTATTTTCTTTTACCTGGTTTATCTATCTTTGAGCCGACGAATTTTTAAGGCTTGGAACTGTGTTAATGGATAGCCTCTAGAGACACAAAAATAGTTCTGAAAATTTTAATATCACGATTCTCAGCAACATTTCGTTAAAATGTGCGTTTGATTTCATTTCGTTTTTCTGTCATTTTCTTAGTTAATCGATCTTCACTGCCAATGAATTTTTTTCAGGTATTGCAGATATAATACTGGACCGATTTCAGATACAAAAATTGGTTTTGAAATATATTATTTGAAATAGGCATATTTAAGGGGATCAAATTTTAACTTCGGGGTAAAAACTTCAAGAGTTTCAGCAATGAGTATATTTTTCTTTAGTTTGTTTTAGTTTCTCATTTTTTTGAAATGTTTTTGTGTTTTGGCTGGCATTGTTAAATTGATCTGCTGGTCAGGTAGAGTACCTCTAAGTTTTTCATTCAATTCTTTGGATTGTATTTCGGGACTTGTCCTGCTGTGTTTTTTTACTTCGTCGTACTAAAATTTTTTTGCTTTCCCTTAGTTCACAGCTTGTTCAACATTTTGCATGAAATCTTTTTGACTTCATTGGGCTAGTTTTAGTCTTCTCTCATTCTGCTAAAAGTGTTTTTAGACAGCAGTTGCTCAGCAAAGCAATTCAAAATGAATAGAGTGAATATTAAAAAAAAACAAAATCAATAATAGAAACGGGATAAACCCAATTTACTCAAACGATGCCCGTTACTCAAACTTGGTTCTTAAATTCATTTTTTAATTAGTTTTTTTCTTCTTTCAATGCCAATTTTGTTCACGGGAGTCAATGGTGGCTATTTTCCGGCAACCTGCAGGCTATGTTTGTTTTTCGGTTCCCTCTATCTCAATCGGTGTTATGGGAATCAATGGTGGCTATTTTTCGGCAATATGGTATGTTTGTTAAATGATTTGCAGCCTAGTGCTCCTAAGCATTTTATGTTAAAAATTGAATGAAGATTTATTGATGGAGAGCCGTTTTTTTAAAAAAAATTTTAGAATAGAAATTTGTTTGAATTTTTGTGCCTTTTTAGTTTTTTCGCAATTTCTATTACAAATTGTAAATAATTGAGCTTATTTGTCTTGCGTGCTATTTTTGAGCACTTTCATAGTCTCGATTACTTGAGTCAATTTTTTTGTGATTTCGTTTATATTTCGTTTGATTTTACTACATGAAACAGTAATTGTGTTGTCCTGGTTTTTCAGGTTGATGTTTTTTGGCCGATCTTTCTCTTTAGTTGACTCTAATGTTTTCTGTGATTCATGTTTCCTCTAATGTTTTGTCTATAGATAGTACTTTTTTGCAACCTAGTTTGCTCGGCGAAGTCGAATTTGAGTCGTTTTTTGAGTTCTTCAGTCTATGTTTTCTAAGATCTGTTCACACATTTTCTTGTTTTTAAAGTCCATTTTATTAAGTGATGATTTTCGTCACGCTGACACATGATTTAGAGCGAAAAGCGATTAATTTTGCGGCGTTTTTTATTCTAATTTTTAAGCTGAGTGAGAAAGGGGTGCTTGATCAAAAATTCGGTTTCTCGCTTGTTGTTTTTCTTCACATACGGCAGATGGTTTTCCTTATCAATTCCATAGTCCATTCTAGGTCTAGTTTTTTGTTTTGTTATAGAAGGTTCTTGAATTTTAGGGCAGGTTTTGTCCTGTTGTGTTTTACAACTCGAAGAGGAGTGGAGCGAAAAGAGGGTGGTTTCTGTTCATACCGCTGTTTTTGAGAGAGCGAGAAATTGAGGTCTGAAAAAAGTTCTGTAAACGAGTCAAATTTTTTGTTCACGTGCCGCATTTTAAAGCAATTTTTTGTTAAGAGGTTTGGTTATGATTTTGTTTTAATTTTAGGCTGGCTTCGGTAGTGGTTTGAAGGTTTCTGGAAATTCATATGAATTTTATGTTATTTCAGAGGTTTTTCTTTATTTTGCGGATTTTCGGGCCAGTTTTGCGTTTTTTGACGATTGTTTTGTTTTACAGGCTCAAATCAGTATTGAAAAGGCCCCTTCTACTTGAGCAAATTTTAGATAACAATTGGTCACAGTTTTGTGGATATGAATCAATCGATTTTTTTCGTTGACAAATATGACAAGAAATGGCTAAAATTAGAACTATTTTAATTTTTTTACAGTTTGTTTTTTTTGTTTTTTAGACAAGTTTCTTAGCCTACTATGACTTGACTATGACTTGCCTATTGTTTTGCGAGCACCTGGATACCCTATTGGCTGAAAGGAATTTTCTTTGAGTTTACATGCTTTCGTATTATTAAATATTTATTAATTTTTTCCCTTTTTTAGTGCAAGGTGCTTTTAAGAGCTTCTTTTCATAATTTGGCCTGGAGTATTTTTAAAAAATTCACGTAAGTGGCTATAGTAAATACTAGTTGTTTAGATGAAGTGATTTTGGCAGAGATAGTTGTTTGGGAATCTCAATTTATAACAAAATTTGATCCGATTTTTTATCATATTTTAACAGATTCGATTTTATTGTTTTTACTTTTTTTTATTATTTTATTTCAAGATAATCATAAATTAGTGGAGCCATATTAGTAGAGGATTTCAACTTCGAGTCGTTTCCGGAATTCTTCCGGCTATGTTTTTTATTTCTTAATCACGAATTTTGTTGAGACAATATGACGTGTTATGTTCGTGAAGACTTTTTTCACTCGTACTGTTGCGACTCTGTATTATCACTCGAATAAAAATTTGGTCACAGGTGAGTTTTTGCCTCCTCAAAAATGACCTTCCTAACATTAAAATTGACTTGCTTACTTCAATTGAATTGAGTTATGGTCAACTACGGATACTCACTCTTAATTGCAGCTATTTAAGAGCAACTAATAGTAGCAAGAAAAATAAACAAGTTGAAATATTTCTATTATCGAAATTTGCTGGCTATCTGGCAGCTATGTTTTTCTTATTGTTCGTTCTGGATTGAAGAACATCGTGCGTCAAGCAATTGGATTACCAAAAGTGAACAATTTTTGTGAGTTTTCGCAATTAACCAAACTAAGCGAAAGGTGAAATTTTTCAGTTTTATTTATCTTCGATTCTTACAGGATTCCTTCCTGACGAATTGATGTATCCAGCTTTGACTCCTAAAATCGCACAATTTATTGAAGACGCCAATGGGCCAGTAATATTCATCAGTCTGGGTACGGTTCTTCTTAAGACACCAGAGGAGCTGAAGATGTTGTACGAGGAACTGAAGAGTCAACAAAATTACCATTTCATCTGGGCTGTTAAGACCGCTATGCTGAAGGACCTTGGAATCATGGAAGAACGTAAGCCAATCTTGGAGCAGCCCCTCCTATTTGCACCCCCGCCCCCGTTTTTAATCCTCCTCTTTACGCTAGCCTCCCTGTGTTAAAGCTAGCTATAACCGAAGTCAACCCCTAGTATGTTGTTCGAGAGCCATTTTTTCGACAGTAGTGGTTATTTTTTACTAGCTACCAAATCGAAAGCTGAGTGAGTTATTTTTGCCTTTTTCTTGGTTTTTCTATTCCGTCATTTTCATCATTAAAGTATTTAGGTCCAGGTAGAGTATCCCTCTGGAATTGGAGGATATTAGAGTACAATTAGTTTTTAGAAATCAATTTATCCTTCGTTCTTAGGTTTTTTTTAAATTGGTTTTCCGATACTATAAGTCTGAAGCATTTGCAGCTATTTTTTAGTAATCTGACTGATATAATTAGAGCTAAGATTCTGTGTCTAGATATATTGCTGCTATCGTGGACTTGTTTTCCTGCATTGTCGAATGCTTTTTTCAGTTTTTTTATTGCAAGACAAAGCTGAGAAAAGAACTTTTTAGCCTTTTTTCAGCCTTGGATTTGCTTACTTGTTTGTTAATAGCCGCGAAGCGATAGCGGCTGTAATTGGGGACATCGTGGATTTTTTTCTACTTCACCCACCCCCAATCCCTACCCCTGCACATCGTTCAGGCCGTAAGGGCCCCGTGCAGCCAAAGACCCACCTCCCACCGTCCCCCCCTGCACTCTTGTCTCCGCACCCATCAGCCCCTACCCCGGTGCCCCGTTAGTCCGTTATGTTTGCATTGTTGCTCTTGCACCGATATATTGATGGGAGTGATACAACGAGTACATCGAGAATGGTTAGATCTCTTCATGTTGTGGTCGTTTTGTTGTTCAGTTTTGGACCTATCTGTTTTTTTGTTACACTGTTCATTTTTTCTTTTTTTTGGTTTTTAGTAATAGTTTTAATTATAGTTTTCACCGTTGTTGCGTCTTTTTAGTTGCCCTCAATTGAAGTTTGTGGCAATTATGTCAGACATGTGGTCTGTTTTGCAATTTTTGGTTTTAGTTATAGTTTTCATCGTTGTTACGTCTTTCTAATTGCCCTCAATTCAAGTTTTTAGCACCTATGTTAATCCTGTGGTCATTTTTTGCCATTTTTGGTTTCACACTTAGTTTTTCGTCTTCGAAAACGGGATGAATAGGTAAAGCCCGGAGGGCGTTAAGTGGTTGAGCAGCCTCTTAGAGCCGTACGCTTTACTAGTGTCTAAGTATGCGATTCACCGAAACTGTTTTGAGGACAATTTCATGGTGTTAAGAGCCAATTTTATGGTGTTAATCAAAAAAGTTTGAACTCTTCTCAGTCTCAGTCACACAACCCCTTCCCCCAACGGTCCATCCTCCTCCACCGAGCGATTTGAACCCCCTCTCGTCCAACCCTACCCCTCACCAACGCTTGATTCCACCCCTTCAGTCATGACTCCCCCCCCCCCCCCCCCCACCTTACTCACCTCCCCAACACTCACCAAAACCTCTAATGCTAGCATCCCGAAGCCGCAATTGGCTACAACCAAACCCAACAGCCCTCCGGTTGTTTGCAAGCAATTCGTCGGACGTTACTCAGTTAGGTTAAAGGACTTTCACTCTTTCAACAGGAGAAAAGTTGAACAAAAGGTGAAGGCAAAAGTTTTTTAGGACTAAAAATTGTCATCTTTTTGTCATTCAGCCTTAGTTTTGAGCATTTCTGATGAGTTTCTTGTGATGATAAAAACGATATAGCGTTTAAGTTATTAATTGTTGGTAGCTAATTTGCCTCAATTTTTTCAAAAAAAGTAAAAAAAAAGTAGCAAGCGCAAATGAAAACATTGCAAAATTCTCCTCTAGACGGGGGTAGAAGTAGTGTTGTCCAAAATAATTCGATCTCTTCAAAAATTTAAAAATCAAAGTTTTTTTACGACAAAGTATCTATTTCAGCTGTTATCAGTGAGCGTTTGTTCATGGGAAAATACCTTCCACAAGGCAAAATTCTGCAGCATTGGAAAGTGAAACTATTTGTCACGCACTGTGGTTCCAACTCTGTCCAAGACAGTGTCTATGCTATGACGCCGATGATCACCCACCCAGGATTTGGAGACCAAGTGTACCTCTCCAACATCATTGGACGACTGGGAATTGGAAAATTTATGGTCAATTTCGACTATAAAAATATGAAACAGCTAATCGATGAGCTATTGGAGGAACGTGTTTATTTTGAAATGACTAATAAGTTGGAATTATATCGGAAGAAGCAAATTGACCTCGGTGGATTTGCAAAAGGTGCCAAGATTATCGAAGATGTGATTAGTGGAAAACTTGTTGTTAACAAAGATGTCCATCCGGATGATGTTTTTGGTATAAATCTGTTCGGAGTTCGGGCGACAGTATTGGGCGTGTTGTTTGTGATAACTTTGATTCTGATTTTGGTGTTGTACATTGTCCTACGACTGACCCGAGCTGTTCTCAGATTTGTGATTAAGTCAGATAGCAGCTCAAGAAAGGAAAAGGGCAAGAAGGACTGAAAATGGCGGCGGGTTTTTTCAGTGATGTTAATCGGTTGATTTATAGATTTTACTTTTTATACGAGATTTCATACTTTACACATTTTTAAATAAATTTTTTCGAAACTATGTTTTAATAACGGTTCTAAGACCAATCTACGCCCCTTTTCAGTTGACGAATTTACTCGAAATAGAATAGCACATTCGATAGATCTGTTTTCATGTTTTTAATTGCTCTCAAACAAAGTTTAGCAACTATATTAGACCTAGTGGTCATTTTTATGCAATTGTGTGTGTGCTACGAACTTTCCATCTGATCGGTTTTGTCTGAACATTTTACTTTCGCCCTCAACAACAGGATAAACAAATGAAGCCCGTAAGGTATCTAGTCACTGAGCAGTTCTAAAGCTTTATGCCTTACTAGTCTCTCAGTATGCGATTCAGCGAAACTTTCTTGAGGAGATATGAATTCACCGTATGACTGCGGTTCTGCATAGTTTGACCCCCCACTCACATACACCCACACCACCCTCCCACTCACTATACCCCACCACCACCACCACCCTCACACGCAATCCCGCCCCTAAGCCGCAGCCAGCTACTGGTTTGAGAGCAATTTGCCCGACGTTAGTCAATTATACTTATTTTAATCTGAAAAAGGACCATTTGATATAATAATAATAAATTGTTCTCAAGTATGTATAAACAAACAACATTGTTCAATGAGGTTTACATATACATACTCAAAAGGCCATCAAAAGGCAAAAAAGCCTTTGATATAATAATAGCCGTACATTTGATATAATAATAATAAATTGTTCTCAAGTATGTATAAACAAACAACATTGTTCAATGAGGTTTACATATACATGCTCAAAAGGCCATCAAAAGGCAAAAAAGCCTAGTCGTGTGATGCCTTTGTTGAAATCAATTTTTGTTCCAAACATGTTCAAGAAGGGTTTAAATATGACATTCTCTTTTTTGTAAGTAAAAGATAGTGCTCTCTATTGAGAAGCAATTATTGTAAACGTGTGTCTTCTTTATGCAGATTTTTAGCTTGACAGATTTTGCGTTTTTCTTTTAGAATTATCTGTTTCACGCACTTCTTGATTTTTGAGAGATTTCAATTGTTCTCACTCCGAAAGTTTTGTTAAAAAAAACGATGATTGGAGATAAGATGACAAGGCACTGATAGCCGAGTGGTTAATGCCTCTGTCGAGGTGAAGGAATCTGACTCAGGGGGTCTGAAAGAAAAATCTACGCCCCGCTTGTCATTCGAGAGCAGTTTTTCCAACATTAGTCGGTTTGTTTTGTATTACTCAACGGAGCTAATTTCTGTTGTATTTTTATTTCAAAAACATCGCTTATAAAAAAAATATTCAATAAATGGGAGCAAATCTTAATGTTTTGAATAAATTGTTTTTGATTGAATTGTTCAAAGTTTCTTTTCTTATTTTTTGGAACTTGTTCTTAGTAAGCCTGATACCTGCACTATTTGTCTGTTAAAAATATGAATACAGCCAACTTGAAATAGAACGCTGTGTTTCTGTCTTATCTCGTATTGACTTAGCCATGTAAGTTTTTTGGAAGTAGTTTCCGTTAGTTTGTAGAACAGTAGTTGCTATTTTTCAGCAAAAATATCAGATTTGGGTAGAAGTTGGTAATCTCAGCAATGGAAAAAGAAAATTGATATGATTATTCTCCGATATTCTCACAATTGTAAATTTTCCGTATAGAATATTTTGAACCTGTGGTTTGTCACTATTAGTAGTCTGCATTATTTGAGTTGTCAAGTACTTAACTGAAGAAATTTAAATGTTTGAACCCGATATTATTTTTCAGAGTGGATAAATTGATATATAACATGATGTGAGGGTGACAGTAATGATTCGTGTTGATTGAATTGAAAATGTCGATGCAGTATATGTACACGGTGCGAGATACCCACAGTCGACCAGTTACTGCCTTTGGCAAAAATCCTCACAGACGAGAGATATTGCTGGGGTTCGAAGGTGGGTTTAAGGCGGAAAAAAAGCAGCCTTTTTTCCCACTTTCTCGAAAAAAAAACGGAATATTTTCTGGATTAAACGAAATATTTTATAACCATTGAAGATAACTAATAGGCTTTCTAAATGGGAAAAGAGGAAAAAGATAATTAATAATAAACTGACTATTGAACTCTTGTTGTGATGAAGATTTGAGCTATGACGTGTGTAAGTTTAGATGGTGTGATCAAGACATACGACTGTGAGACTGGGTTCCTGGTACAGACCACAAATGAGCACGAGGGATTCATTACTGACTTTGCCTACTGGTAATAACTAAATCATACTACAGCTTCTGCAAATATGAAGTTGAACTGTTTTTCATGCGTAACTTGATAGCTGCTACTTTCCATTCCTCAAATAAGTGACAGTGATTTGTCAAATCTGTTTTTATCGCGTCTCAAGACGACTTAAGATCAACACTTGAGACCTTGATCCGTTTCTAACGAGCACTGAAAGGCACGAGAAGCTATCTTAAGAGTCAGATAAACTTGAGTATATTAAAGCCCCGAATTGTTTTTAATTGCTATCAAAGTTAAACAGCGATAATTTTAGGCGTGCTTGTCCAGAAAAATTTGGCTGACATTTTTTTGTTGACTTTTTTGAGGCACGCATTCTGGGTAATAAATAAAACCTTTCCTATAAGCTCAAGTTAAATAGCAGGAGCTACGTGATAGAAGGTTACTGTTTTGTACCAAACGTAATTTCCAAACTTAATTATGATTTGGGAAATGCTTACGGAAACATCTGTCCGCGAAGCAATAGCTATTATTGGTTTCATCGTGGTTTTTACAAATCAAAGAGTTTGAATGATATTGGCGCGCGCTCTTTTTTACAGTTCAAAGAGTAATAATTTTTGGGCACTGTCCTTTTACCACTCTTAGAGGAGTGTATGCTGATCTATCTTTTGAAATCCATCGACTGGTTGTGAAACGGGATGCAAAAGTCTTTGACGCACGTTAAAACAAGTGTTCAGGTCAATGTACTGACCAAAAATCAAAAGCAGAGAGAACGAGAGAAAAACTGCGGTTTTTGCACATGCAATATCTTGAGAGAGCATTATCTTGATAAAAATTGGAAGAATAAGGACAGAATTTGGCTAATTTTTGGTGCATTGGCGTTATAGTCAAAGCAATTTTCTAAGTTTTAGTTATTAACAACCGCGCTCATCTTCTCGGCTGGCTAATATTGCGGCTCTATTTTTTCCATTTGGTACAATTTGGTGGTACCTTGGTTCACAGCTTCTTGGAGACTTATAGAAATCTTTTTGACCGCTGGAGGCTACTTTAATTTTGCTCAGTGCTTTTAGAGCAGCCCAAAGATCGAAAAATAGAAACTGGATAAACACATACATAAAGGTTTTATATGCACGCGGCGTTTGAACTCTTCTCATTTGCCTTATTGACCAGGTATAATTTTTATTAATAACCGCACAGCGATAGCTTGGGCTATTATTGGCCTTCTATTGGTTTTTTTTACGACTCGAAGAGGAGTATTGGTTTTCTTAAGGTTTTTTCTACCGGAAGTACTATTTGTTCAGACGCTGTTTTGACCTAAAAGCGAAAGTAAGAAAAATCGAGAGAATTTTTTTGATCATGCGCTGCTTTTAGTGAATGACTTTTTGACTTTGAAAAGTAGTTTTTGACTGAATGGCACATAGATAACCGTTTTTAGCCGTTTTTTTGTCTAAGTGGCCCAGTTATTTTGCTTGTAATTTGGTTTTTTGTAGAAATGATTTTTCTTTGATGCCATATTGAAATGTAAACCTCGGAAATTGATACCACAGTGTTTTGCAGAGCCTAAACAATGTTTCAAGTTCAAAATTTGCACATATTTCTTGATTTTTCAGTTAATTTTTGGCTTTTTTTGTTAATTTCTTCATTTTTGGGTCTTTCAGCCGTCTTTTTGTCTAATTTCAGTTAATATGGTAACTTCCCTTGGATAAGTCTTATACTCAACTTCTCTTCCTAGCTGGATGTAATTTTGTTTTATAAAATTGTACATACGCTAATTAGATTTTGGTAGTTTTTTCCATTTTTTTCTGTTTTTTTGTTTATTGGTTTTAATTAAAAGAAATAAGTTTTGAGCTACATGAGCGACTTTAATTCTGTTTCAATAATAATTCAATCATTTTTTTTGCGTTAACTGTTTGAAAATTTTTTGCATTATTGCAGTCTAAAAATTTTTTTGACCATTTTTGCAAAATGTTTCAACATTTCGTATGTTTGAATATTGATTTTTCATTTTTGTGTTCTGTTCGGGAGGATGGATGTTTGTCTCTGTTGACTCGCTGTCTTTTCTATGTCTCGAATGCTGAACAATGAAATGTATTCGTTTTTCGTGATTTTTTCAATTTGATTTTTAACTTTCAAAAATGAAAAATTAGTCTTCGTTACGGTGTTCCTCACATCGCGTCCATATTCCTCACATTCTAGTTTTTATCCTTCCAGCTTTGTTCTGGCACCTACGTCTATACTAGTTATACTGATATTTTCATTAGCTAAAAAATTGATTTCTGCTTTTTCTTAGATTTTCGTCATTTCTTTGATTTGCGACTGATTTCATTCAACATAAGGCAGTACTGAGAATTGGTTAGAAAGCCTTTTTACAATTTGTCACTTATTACTATTTATTGAAATTTTCTTCCGGCCTTAGAATTGTTTCTAAACAATTTTTTGCCTTCGAATTTTATTCTGTTGCTTATGTCTTTTCTATGATTGTTTTTAATTTTGAATTAGTATGAAATTATGTTGTCTAGCATATGTACAACAAGAAGAAAGTATATGTTGTTTTTGTCTTAGTTGCAGTGACTCGAATATCTAATTGTAGTGGCTTTCTGATTCTTAAATTTGAGTTTTTTTTGTGAAAAATTTAACATAGTTTCTAAGTTACTAATTTTGTCTTCCGTTTGCTTTCGCGATCTGAATGACGAATTATTTGAGTGCAATTGTTAGCCCTGTGAGTTTTTTCAGCCTGTCAGTTTTCTGATTATCCTAATTATTTCGCACTTTTTTAACGTTACCAATCGTTTTCAATAATATAAAATTTTGCTGCATTTTGTTTCTCTTGGTGACAGTGGTTCAAATTTCACCACTTTTTAGATCAGACCTAGGGAGGTAATGAGTTAATGGTTTAATACAAAAGGTAATGGCTTCAGTTGCAATTGCGTTTTTTTGTAAAGTTCTGACACTTCCAGTCGTTTCCGGAATTCTTGCGGCTATGTTTTTTATTTCGTCGTTAAGATCTTTGTTACGACCATATTAGGTCGCAATCATTTTAAATCTGCTAATTGCTCCTTCATTCATGCGGTTTCAGCTGAATTGCGTGCGTCACGTCCTTTTTAATTCTTAGATGAGCGAGTTTTTGTCCATTCGCGTGTGATTAAATTTTCGGTCACGCGTGACTTACCTCCTCTCAAAAATATTTTTCTCACCCTCAAATTGACTTATCTTCACTTTAATTCAAAGACATAAGGTCAAGTGAGTGCGTGTCACTCTAATTGAAGGTGATCTAAGAGCAGCTAACAGAAGCAGCAATAAGTTATACCGATTCTTCATCAAAATAGAACACCTCTGCATTTTATGAAGAAATGATATTTTTTTTGGAAATCAGCTGTTTTGTTTTGATATTAATCCTTGTATCCTTTTACTGAGAAGCAGGAGCACGTCGAACTAAAAAATAGATCAAAATTGTTGGGCTCTTTGATTTTTTTGTACCCACACTCATTTTTGTTTTTCGGTTTATTCATAACCGGCAGCTGGGGTTATGGGAATCAATGGCTGATACTTTCGTGTAGTCTGCAGGAATTTTTTAAGTAGTCAGTGAAAATTTTTCAAAATTGTTGTCCTGTTATTTTGTTTGGTCGTTACTTATTTTGTTGCGACCGTTTTCATATGTGCCAGAAGTGAAGTAGCGAACATTCTTCTACCAGTTTGCAGCGAAGATGGTGTGGAATTCATTTAATTTTTTTTTCAGCATTTTTTCTAATGTTTCTATGTTGCGACCATTTGACCACGCGCCAATAAGTCGAAAAGAGACTTTTTCGCTGACTTCTACCGATGTGCAGCATTTTTTTCTCTTCTTGCTAAATTTTTGATAACTAATCGTGTGAAGAATCATACATAGCTTACTTTACTGCAGAAAATGACTTCTGGGCTAATTTAATTCTGAACAGATTGTAAACTAATTAATAGCCGCCGTCAGCCTTTCAAACGGCTATTATTTAGGTGCTGTCCTTTTTCTACAATTCAAAGAATTTGAATTGTATTGGGGCGCTGTCTTTTTTGTAAAATCTGTTAACACATTTTCATGATTTTTGCAGTCAAATCGGAGTAGTGATTTTGGTGACGCCGGAACAGGAAGTGGAGCGAAAAATCGAGTAGTTTTGCGGCGTGGTGAAATTTTTTAACTCTAATTTTAAAGTAGAGTGAGAAACCGTGTTCGAACAAAAATTTGCTTTCTCGCTAGTGATTTTTTGTTCACATGCGGCAATTTCACTTTGATTTTTACTGTTTTCTTCGATGTTTTGGATTGGATTTTCTCAATGGTTTTCCTAATCCGTTCATAGTTCATCCTGGGCCTAGTTTTTTTGTTTAAACCAGATTTCATTTTTTCGCTAGTGGTTTTTTTGTTCACATGCTGCCTTTTAACTTTGATTTTGTTTTCTAATGTTTTGATCTGATTTTTTTTATAAATGGTTTTCTCAGTTCACTCATAGTCCCTATTAGGTCTAGTCTTTTGCTTAGTCAATGAAAATTCTTTGAATTGTACGTCAGGACTTGTCCTGTTATGTTTTTTAATTCGCCTTTCTTTTTGATCACGGTTTTTTTTGTTTTACATAAGTCACGACTTCTGACTTACCTCACTCACCGTTTCAACTGTTTTTAAATCCATTCACTCAATGAATTACGCAAGATTATGAATGCAGTCAAGGTCAAAAGAGCAAAATCAGATGAGACGGGATAAACCGATAAAGCCCGGTCATTAAGTCATTGAGAATTAGGTTATTAAAGTTCCTTAGAGTGTTTGCTAGCTGAAATCGAAATTACGCATATTAGCTTTCAGATTAAAAGCTGAATTAAGTATAGTTTTAGAATCCAACTGAAACTGTACGCCGAATTAGAACACTTTTTGACACAGAAAAAAAATAGAACAAAATTTGTCAATTTATCTCTTTCTTTTTTTCTGTTCCAATCCCAATGTGCATCAAGCGCGTCAACGGCGGCTATTTTCCGGCAATCTATCGGCTATGTTTAAATATGAATAGAAGTTACACGTACTAAAGTATTATAAAGCTGTAATACTCGAATACACTGGTGCTTAAGATTTGAATTGATGTTGGAAACTTGAAATGAAACTGAGGATATAATTCAAAAATTAATACTTCGATTATCACGTTCTTTTCTATCACGTATCAGTCGTCTTTTTATCAAAAGGTCACAACGATCTCTATTTCGCCGCTTTTTTGGTCAATTCGCTGGCTATAGGTCGTAATTTAAGCAGCTGAACTGAATAGGTGGCTGCTAACTACTAAAAAGCCAAATGATCAGAACGCGATGTCACCGTTTCACGTCTTTTCGTTTTGTTTTTAATCTGCACATAAGCTCAAATGACGTTATTTGAAGCCTCTTAGTAAACATTTCGCCCCGCTACTGCCCCACGGCTGAGACAGGATGCAATAAAATCCCGTCCCTGTCAGTAGTTTGAGGTAGCTTGATGTCATTATCAGATTGTTAAAGATCAAGCTTTTTTCTCAATAGGGGTTCTTTGCAGCTTTTGAAAGGCTTAAAACAAAAGTGATTTGTCGAAGTACATATTTTCGACGTTTTGTTCAACCTGTATTGCTGGAGTAGGTACGATTATCTATTGCTCTCTAACGAAATAAATTTTTGTAAGTAAAGGTGTCTTTTACGGCTCTATAGTTAATTATTTGCAGTTACTTGTGCTACGTTTTTTTAGCTGAAGCAAAATTGCTGGAAATTTGACTTCGTTCTTTTCAAACGGTGACTTCTTTGTTCGAAAGTTGACTTCTGTTTTTTTCCAACATTGGATTTTAACAGTAGCTTTCTAGTGTAAAGTCTTCTCCCTAGCCAAACTGCAGTGACCCTCTTACCTACTTTACCCACCTAAGTAACCTTCCCCAACCTACAAATGGCCGCCTTTTGTTATCAGGTGGAGTCCGAAATTTCTCTTTTCAACATCAAATGATGGAACCTTCATTGTGTGGGCATCAGGTGGAGGACTCTATTTCAAACATAAGTTCATCAATCCCGTCTATTCTCTTGTCCTTAATGAATCCAAGAACCAAATCATCATCGGATTCAAGGCAAAGATCCTCGCTTTCCAATTGGACGAAAGTTAGTTTGTTGTGGCTTTAACTGATTGTCTCATTGGGCTGTTTGAGCTCGTGATAAGATTGAAATCTTTCGGGTTTTGTGATAATAATTATATGTAACTGTGACTGAGGTGTCAAAGACCTCACAGGTTCAAGATCTCTCCCCCTCTCTATCGGCCAAATATGTGCTAAACTGTACATACATACTCTTTGTTATATTCACAGTGTATTATAAAATCTTGATGTACGTAAATTTATGCTGCAATGCTTTCTCATAGAGATAGTTTTGCTCCAAATTGTGGTATAGAAAACTATCTGAAGCTCTCTAATTTCAGTTGTATTATTGAAGATTTCAAGTATGTCATCTAAATTTAGCGATCATGGCTCATCCTGAGACTGACAATTCATGTTTTAGAAAAGGTATCTGGCAGTGTGCTGAAATTCGACTCCAAGTTCGAACTGAATGACCCTGATAGATATCACCATGACATTGTGAAGAAAATGCTAATTCATGAGAATAGGCTGTTCACTGCAGGATATGATCAGAAGTTAATCATATTCGAGGTATCAGCCGTGTCTTATGGCAACAGAAAAGTTCTGCATCGAATGCGAATGTTAGTTTTTTTCCTCGTGTTAATTTTGAATTGAGATATTGATCCTTTTTTGTCTACTTTGACCCATCCCTGACGGTACTATGAAAGATATGTACTGTGTTTAACCTAACAGTAATTTCGCATCGTTGAGAATTTGAAAATGTGCGTAGAAGTTCGTAATGTGGATCAAAGTGTTGTGCATAGTCAAATTTAAATGCTGATAGATCGAGAACTGGAGCCCGATGAAATGAAAGCTCTGTTATAACCGATATATTTTTATAACGCATAACAATGTTGTGTATGTTTCAGAATCCGCAGAGCGCACGACACGGCTATAGTGAGCATGGTCATCAACAGCCAATCGTCTAATAATCAATGGTTGGAACATTTTAGATTCATTGCATGATACCACTGTTCAAAACCCGTTCACATGATGCACAGTTTTTGTAGAAATTTATCTCAGATTTTCTGTGCAATAACGGTTCGAGGTGATTAGTAAAATATCATCGTACGCTTTACCCCTTTGGTCGATGTGATATAAAACTCATCTGTCTAGTCAATTAAAAGCTGCAGGTAGGAGTTTGCAATACAATACAAAACAGGTTTCATGTATTTCAAAATGAAACCTCGCTACTTTTTTCGTTGAATTCAACGGTGGTTTTATATTTGGTCGTAATTTTTGGCTATTTTTTAATAGCCGCCCTCATCTTCTCAGCCGGCTATTATAGCGCTCCTATTTTTTTTACGACTCGGAGAGGAGTATTGGAGAAGTCCTTTTTTTAATCAATTTTTGGAGTGAATTTTGAAGCGTGAAATGAAACGCGTGAAAAAATTTGGAGCGATTTTGGTGCTGAACAAAATTGAAGAGCGGAGCGAAAAGAGTGGTTTTTGTTCACACCGCTGTTCTTGAGAGAGCGAGAAATTGATGTGTGAAAAAATTTTTTCTAAGCGAGCGAAATTTTTTTTGTTCACGTGCGGCTTTTGAAAGCAGTTTTTTGCAACTTTTGATGGTTATGAGGTTCGATTATGATATTGTATTAGTTTAAGGTTTGTTTTGATAGGAATTGAAGGTTTCAAATAGTTAATTTGATTTTTAATGCTAATTTGGAGGTTTTTGATGATTTTTAGACGAAATTTAATGATTTTTTACCTGTTTTTTTTGTTTTACTGCTTTAAGTGGGATTTGAATAGAAGCTTGTTACTTAAGGAATTGTCAGATACCAATTGATTAAAGTTTTGTTGGTTTAAATCATTTTTTTCTAAGGAAAAATAACGGAAAAATTGAGAAATTTTAAACCATTTTTCTCATTTTTTGCAGTTTTTCTTTTTTTAAAATCTTACACAAGTGTCTTGCCCACCCTTTTATAACTTGCCCATTGTTTTGCGAGTTTTTCATTGCTCTAATTGCAAAGGAACCTTATTCGGCTTTATGTTTCCTTGTACTATTAAAAAAACTCATTTAGTATTTATAGTTTTTTTGTTGAATGTTTTTGAATGCCGTTTCTATTCCTTAATTTTTTATGGCATTTGTGGAGGTTTAGGGGTCATAATAGTTGTTCTAGTTGTTTAGTAATAAATATGGGCAATTTTGGATTTGAATCATTTTTTTGTTGAGAAATATGACAAAAAATGGCGAAAATTGGAACTATTTTTCTTAATTTTTTTCTTTGCAGTTTTTCGGGTTTTTTTTCTGTTTTTTGAGACAAGTTTCTTAGACTATTATGACTTGTCTATTGTTTTGGGAGCATCTGGATGCCCTATTGGCTGAAAAGAATTTTTCTTTGGATTTATATGCTTTTGTAAAATTAGGAAATTTACTAACTTTTTCCTGTTTTTTAGTGCAAGTTGTTTCTAAGTGCTTTTTTTCATAATTTGGCCTCAAGTATTTTTAAAACATTCACTTAAGTGGTTTTAGTAAGTAATAGTTGTTTTGATGATGTATTTTTGGTAGAGATAGTTATTTCGGGATCTCTAGGTATGACAAAATTTGATCAGATTTTATCATATTTTAACAGATTTGGTTTTTTTGTTTTTACTTTTGTTATATGGTTTGGTTTCGAGCCGGCTGTTATAGCGCTCCTATTTATTATTTTTTTAAACTTCGTCGAACTTTTTTCGCTTTACCATTTTGCCGCTTTTTCAGCGTTTTGCGTGAAATCTTTAGGCTAGTTTCTCTCCTCTCATTCTGCTAAAAGTGAATTTGAACATCAGTTGCTCAGCAAAGCAATTCAAAATGAACAGGGTCAGAATAAAAAATTGAAGTCAGAAATAGAAACGGGATAAACCCATAAAGCACAATTTTAGGTGCCCGCTATTTGAACGTCGTTCCTATAAGTCTTGGTTACCATCTCTTATGCTTATTGGTATTGATAGTTACCCTTGTAGCCTCTGTCTAAGAAACAGAAGTATGTTCAACTACGAAATGCGATCAAAATAAATCGGACTTAAAAAATGTTTTTGTACAAAAATCTTTTTTTCGATATCTTCTATTCTTTCAATCCCAATCATGCTTATTGGAATCAACGGCGGCTATTTTCCGGCAATCTGCCGGGTATGTTTGTATTTTTCAGATCTTATCTTTCCGGAGATTTTGATTACATTTTACGATCCCATTTTTTTTCTTGCAATCTCAATCACTGCTTGCATCTCTAATGTAGATCATATTCTCATTGGTTGCTTCTTCTGCTTTCTTCAAGTTATTTTCATGGTTTTATTTTTCGTGACATATAAAAGGAAGCGTTATAGGTTGGCAACCGGTGCATTTGACAAAAGTTTGAAGATATGGACACTAGATGGGGATCCGACATTCAGAATTGACGATTTCCAAGGCGGGGGTCTTTCCAGTTTCTGCTATATTACTAGGACTAAGACCCTCTGGGTTGCATGTGGCTTCAATACACCTCTCATCTACGACCCCAAATCCGGCGACAATGTAAGAAATACGTTGATATGAAGGATATACATTCGAAAAGAGGAATCTTATGAGCGTTTGCACATAATGTTTGAACCGTTCAAATGAGAAATAATGTACCAAATTTGATGAGCAGCAGGTTGATCAATAACTGTGAAACCATTAAACGGTCTCCTTGATTGGAGAATGATTATAGTAGCCCAAGATTTACGGTCTTGATTAAATGCTCTCAAACGAAGTTTGTAGCAATTATATTAGTCCTGTCGGTCTTTCTTTTAAGCGATTTTTCGCTTGACCGATTTTTCATCTGACGCTTTTGACTTTTCGTCCTCAAAAACGGGATAAACAGGTAGCGCCCAGCGGGCATTAAGTGCTCCTAGAGCCTTTCAGCTCTGTTTCAGCTCAAACTGTTTTGGAGACTTATACTTATGTTGTGAGGGGCGGTTCTTAGAGGTTAACGACAACCCCACTGTTCACCCCCCCCCCCCCTATTGCCCCCCACCCCCTCACCGCGCTGTTGTCCCCCACCCCACTGTTGCCCACCCCCTTCCCATCAGACCCCGGTGTAGACCCCCCTGCCTCCCGTGGCTACTGACGAACAACCGATCGCTAAAAACACGCAATTTTATACTAATTTTCAAATTTTTTCAATTTTTTTTTTAAATTTTTGTCATTTTTTGTGTTTTTTTCAGCCTTATTCAGCCCTAGGTGTGGAGAAACCTCCTCTACGGTTTTATAATAGGATACTGCATAGTTTCTAGTGGTAGTGGAATGTTTTCAACATTTTAACATCACGAATTTTAGCCTTTTTTTTAACAAAACTTAAATTTTTCTAATTTTTTAAAACATTTATTGTCTGTTTATTATCGCTATTGTCAGTTTATATGTCATTAATGTCATTTTTTCAGGTTTTTCAGCCTAACTGAAAATCTCCGTTAGGTTTTGATAATGAGTTATTGAAAATGTTTGCTGACAGTGGATTAGTTACAGCTTTTATCACAAATTTTAGCAAGTTTCTGCAACTTCTTTTTTTTAATTTTGTCATTTCAACAGCAACAAAACTTCTCTAGAGTTTGAGCATAGGGGACTGTGTGGCTTCTAGATGTAACGGAAGGTTTTTCAAGATTTTAAGATCAGAAATTTCTAAAATTATTTGCAATTTTTTCAATTTTCAATCGTTTTTGACTTTTTTATCGTTTTTTTTCCGGCACCAGAGTCCTAGGGACCTCCTCTTAGGCTGCATGATAAGCTGTTGCATAGTTTTTAGATTCAGGGAATTGTTATCAATATTTTAATGACTCCAGCTTTAGATTTTTTTGATAAAATTTAATTTTTAATTTTCGGACAATTATCTTGTTCCAAGTTTATGGATCTTTTTGAGCCAGTGAATTTATTTAAAGCTAGAAATAGTTATAATGGATAGCCTCTTGAGACAATGAAATAGTTTTGAAGAATTTAATGTCTTGACTTTCAGCAAGATTTTGTTAAAATTTGTGATTGTTTTCAAAATTTCATTGTTTTTGTCCTTTTCTGAGTTTAACTATCATTACTGGCCAACGAAGTTTTTCAAGTCTTGCAGATGGGTTACCTGACATAACTCAGGAGAGAAAAAATAGTTTTGAACATCTTCACTGCGAAATCTGGAAGCTTTTCTTTTAAGTTTTCCAATGTTTTGCAAATTTTTTAAATATTAGTTTTCTATTTGATTTGTTTACTAATAAAGCTAGAAAACTAAAGGTTGCAGAGTCGAATCAAGCTAGCGCTAGCTTCAATAAACCGTGGCTGGCTACTGACGAAGCCAACCGCTCGCGGGTCGTTTTGAGACCAATTATCCCAACGTTAGCCGGTTATGTTGCTGCCAATTTTTAGGGCTGCAAATTGAGCCGTGATAAATTTTGTAAAAATTTTGTATTGAGGCGTGAATTTTTTATTCACGCGCAGCTTTTTCAAGCAGTTTTCTGTTTTGAACTGTTTTTTTTTCGTTTTAGAGGTTTGAATAGGCTATAGTATTTATTAATTGCTCTTGAACGAAGTTCATAGCAATTTTTGTAAACGTGTGTCTTTATTATGCAAAATTTTTGCTTGAAAATTTTGACTTTTCGAGTGACTTTTACGCCCTTAAATTTTTGCGTTTCGCGTGTTCTAAAATTCTCTCTCAATCACAATTTCAAGCAGCTGAACTCACTTGGCTGCAATTTAATACTAAAAGTCAAATGAAAAGTGCGCCGAAATTTTTGCCTCCGTTTTTGATTGTTGACTTCTGTTTTCGATCATTGGACTTTAACAATAGCTTAGTTTGTAATGTATAGCAATTGGTAACAGTCTGTAATTCAAGGTGAAGAGGTCAATTTGAGAATTTGATCCCATTTATCTACCTATCCCGCCCCCCCCCCCCCCCCAAAAAAAAACTACCCCCACCCGCCACGTACCTTACCCCCCCTCCCCCAAACGTACCTACCCACACCCCTGAAATGAAAAAAATTTAACGCTTTTTATGTTATATTGATCTACTATTTTTGTTATTTCTAGTGTTTTTTTTCGATATTCTGATTTTGTCCAAGTTAGGGTTGAGATTATTTTGCATGACGATTCGAGTCGTTTCCGGTATTCTACCGGCTATGTTTTTTAATGCAAAATTTTCGCTTGACAATTTTGACTTTTCGAGTGACTCTTACGCCCTTGACTTTTTGCATTTCGCGTGATCTAAAATTCTCTCAATCTCAATTTCAAGCAGCTGAACTCAATTGGCTGCAATTTAATACTAAAAGTCAAATGAAAAGTGCGCCGAAACTTTTTTTAATAGCCGCCCTCATCTTCTCAGCCGGCTATTATAGCGCTCCTATTTTTTTTATTTCGTCGAACTTTTTTTCGCTCTAACCATTTTGCCGCTTTTTCGACATTTTGCGTGTAATCTTTTTGACTTCACTAGGCTAGTTTCACTCTTCTGTCATTCCGCTCAAAGTCCTTTTAAACAGCAGCTGCTCAGCAAAGATATTCAAAATGAAGAGAGTCAGTATACAAAAATTAAAGTCAGAAATAGAAAGGGGATAAACCCATAAAGCCCATTTTTAATGCCCGGTACTTGAACTTTGTTCTCATAAGTTTTAGTTACTATCTATAATGCTTATTGGTATTGATACTAGACCCTGTAGCCTCTCACTGAGAGACAGGAGTGTGTTCAATTACGAAATGACATCAAAATAAATTGCACCTAAAAATGTTTTTATACAAATCAATTTTTGTTGATGTTTTCTTTTCTTTCAATTCCAATAGAGTTATGGGAATCAACAGCGGCTATTTTCCGGCAATCTGCCGGGTATGTTTTATTTGTGTCACTCTAAATGAAGGTTATTTGAGAGCTGCTAATAGAGGCAGCAATAACTGATACAGATCCCTAATCAAAATATAACATCTCATCCTTAAATGAAATTAGTAGTTTTCTGGGTCTGTCTTAATGTTTTTTGAGACTGCAGATCTACGGAGCTATTGCGGCTATTTCTTCGCTATCGGCCAGCTATGTTTGCTAAAGTTGCTGACTGGGAAGGCCTAAACTCAATGTGAAAAGATCATTGCTTCAAGTTTTTGAGCCCAATTGGTGCATTTTTCTGTACAAATTGTGTCCAAATTTTAAGTTTCTTTGTCAGCGTGGTCCTTGATCGAGGTCGGTTGTTGTTAGTCTAGTGCCTGTGCAATAAAACGTCAACTGTACTTGAATTTAATCATTTGCATCTATTGCTGATGCCGACTTCAGCTGAGAAATTTTCTCAGACCTCGGTGACCAGAAAATGTTCAAATGCATTTACCTAACAAAACTTAGCAGCTTATTAAGAAAGTAATGTTTGCTAATTTTTTCGTTTTTGTTTGAAAACAATTGCCTATATTTAAGTACCATATGTCCATCAATGTTTTCGGTAGCCTAAGATTTAATGTTTTCGTTGCATTTGGAAAACAAGGCGTTTTTGGACAAAAGTGTCAAGATAGTTTAGACAAATTTTAATCATTTTTTGATTTTTCAATTTGGTTTTCATTCCCGTGTTTATATTACACGGTGTCCATTTTTTTTAATTTGCAGCTGAATTCTTGTGCTGAGTTACAGAGCACTAAATTGCTTCTGATTAAACAAACTAATTTAGGAGAACTTGTATTATTTTAAAGTGTTTTCAACTTTTGCGTTTTTGTTGTTTGCCTCTGCTGGTGTTTTTTGTTTTTCAAGATTTGTATTAGATGTCACGTTCTTTTTTCTGGCGTTCTTGCTCTTTTGATTGGGGTTATGGTTTTTCAATACCTTGACATCAAAAGTATCTAGATGATTAAAAATTCAGATATAAATAAAGTATTCCTGTCAGCATTTCGATCGTTAATCAAATAACGGCTGCCACAACGTTTGCATTAATATCAAAGTCAACGAGTTATAGCTTATTTATTGACAGAAAGTTCGTAAGCCAAGTAAATAGAAAGGGTTTTCCTCATAAACATGCTGGATTTTTAGGCAACGTTTTTCAAAATATGATATCAGTTCTTAAAATATCTAATGCAGATCCTTGGCGTATAATATAAATTTTCTAATATAAGCATTTATGAAGCATGAAAAGGTTGGAATTAAAAGGATAACTCCAAGTTCAATCAATTCTCCGAGAAATGTAAATCGGAGAAAGGTATTGTTTTTAATTGCTCTCAAACGAAGTTTGTGGCAATTATATTAGTCCTGTCGGTCTTTTTTATGCGATTTTTCGCTTGACCGATTTTTCGTCTGACGCTTTTGACTTTTCGTCCTCAAAAACGGGATAAACAGGTAGCGCCCAGCGGGCATTAAGTGCTCTTAGAGCCTTTCAGCTTTCAGCTCTGTTTCAGCTCAAACTGTTTTGGAGACTTATAATTATGGTGTGAAGAGCGGTTCTTAGAGGTTGAAGACCCCCCCCCCCCCCACTATTGCAAATTTTTTCAAGGTTTATGAAAATTTTTGTCGGTTTTTAGGTTTATCCAGCATCAAGAGCCAAGGAGCCTCCTCTAGGGTTCGATGATAGGTTACTGTATAGTTTCTAGACGTTATGGAATTTTTTTTCAAGAATTTAACATCACGAATTTTATAAATTTTTTGAAAAAGATAGCATTTTTTTATTTTTTTTTAACATTTATTGTCATTAAATATTTTTCAGCCTCAGGGTTCAGAAAGCCTGTTTGAGGTTTTGATAATATGTGGCTGCATAGTTTTTAGTGGTAATGGAATGGTTTTCAACTTTTTAATATCACATTTTTATCGATTTGATTTATAAAACTTGCAATTTTTTCAATTTTTTTTGACAATTCTTGTGATTTTATAGGTTGATCTAGCTTCAAGAGCCAAGGAACCTCCTCTAGAGTTTGATAACAAGTTATTGTATAGTTTCTAGGTGCAATGGAGTGTTTTTAAACATTTTAACATTTAACGAGTTTTAGCATTTTTTTGAAAAATTTTCGGCACTTTTTTTTGAAATTGTCATTTTTTGAGGTTTTTCCAGCCTCAAGAGCCAAGAAGCCTCCTTCAAGGTTTGCAACTAAGCTGCTGCTTAGTTTCTAGAGTTAATGGATTGGTTATCATTAATTTAATGACTCGAGTTTTAGAAATTTTTTGATAAATTTTAATTTGAAAATTTTTTGAAAATTTATCATGTTCCAAGTGTATGGATCCTTATGAGCCAGTGAAACTGTTTAAGGCTGGAAATAGGCATACTAGATGGTATCTTGAGACAATGGAATGGTGTTCTGAAGATATTATTATCACGAGTTTTTGCAAGGTTTTTGTTAAAATTTGCAATTGTTCTAAAAAATTTTTGAATATTTTTGTCTTTTTCTGAGTTTAACGATCACTACTGGCCAACGAAGCTTTTCAAGCCTTGCAGATGGATTACATGAAAAAAATCCAGAAACAAAAAATGTTTTTGAACATGTTCTTTACTGCGAAATGCGAAAACTTTTCTTTGGAATTTTGCACTTTAAGTTTTTTTTTCTATATGACTTAGTTACTAACAAGTTTCGAAAACTTGAAGTTGTAGAGTCGAATCTCATCATGGAAAAATTTCTAGCTCTCTTGCGCTCTCTCTGTGTTAGCTGGAGTTTGTTTC
This sequence comes from Convolutriloba macropyga, assembly GCF_964194025.1. Classification (NCBI taxonomy): domain Eukaryota; kingdom Metazoa; phylum Xenacoelomorpha; order Acoela; family Convolutidae; genus Convolutriloba; species Convolutriloba macropyga. Next base: position 24,238,668 of record NC_134469.1, on the reverse strand, counting down.
CTTCTCGCTCACGTTTAATCTCTCTCTCTCTCTCTCTCTCTCTCTCTCCTTAATTCTTTTGTTGATGCGGCTGTTATATGGCGTGATGTCATCGTCTATTACCCTAATCTCAGGCCCCTTCAATCAAGCTAAATCTATCCCCACTAATCATTGACTAGGTACTGACGAAGCCAACCGCTCGCCGGTCGTTTGAGAGCAATTCGCCCGACGTTAGTCGGTTATGTTTTTTTACTGTTGTAGCATTTTTTTCAAGAGCTTTTTGTAAAATGATGTCTCCGTAAAAGATATCTGTTAAATGATGTCTCCGTAGAATAATTCGAGCTGACACCAAGTTCCTAACCACCATTTATTCTGGGTTGAAACAAAATTCCCTTCCTCCTGTCGATAAAGAATAAAGTAACAACTTTTTCGTTACTAAGTTAAAATATCCTATATATTAAACGCGTGAGCTCTAAAATGGGACAAAATTTTTGCATGTTTAAGGAGCCTCTCGAAGCGCATGTTTAAGTGTCGCATTGAGCAGCATAGTTATGCGAACATATTGGAAGAGGTCAATGACCTAAAACGCTCAAAGTAGATGAGTGAGAACCGAACCTGGGACAAAAGACTGTTAGTCAGGTGCAGTTACCACAAGGCTAAAAGGGCTTGAAAGTATCCTCGCTCAGTGGGAGCTTTTACTGTCCTGGATATTATGTGTTTTTAATTGCTCCCAAATTGAATTTGAAAATCTTTTTGTAAAAGTATGATTTTCTGCAAAGTTTTTGCTGTACAGATTCTGCGCTATTCTAGAACACTCTTAGCTTTCAACTAAGTTTTTCACGCTTTACTTTATGATTTTTTCGTGAGCTCAAATGTTTTCAATCTGAAATATATTTATTGATACGATAAAAGCGATCGTGAGAAACGGTGGTATGTAGTCGTTATAGCGCAGTTGGTAAGATGAATGACTGCTAATCTGAGGGTCGAGGGTTCAAAACCGTGTCGGGTACCCTTCTTTTTGTAGACATGAAAATTTCTAATCATAACAATTCCGCCTGTTGTTCGAGAGTAATTCTTGCGACGCTGAGTTGTTTTATGTTCCTTTGTGTGCGTGTGTGTGTGTGTGTGTGTGTGTGTGTGTGTGTGTGTGTGTGTGTGTGTGTGTGTGTGTGTGTGTGTTAGAAAGAAAAATGCTAATCCTATATATGAAACGCGAGAGCTCTAAATTTGGACAAAATTTTTGCATGTTAAACGGGCCTCTCGAAGTGCATCTTTAAGAGCCGCATTGATCAGCATGGTTATGCGACCATGTCGAGAGAGTCCAATGAACTAAAAGGCCCAAAGTAGATGGGTGAGAGCCGAACCTGGGATAAGAGACTGTTAGTCTGGTGCAGTTACCACGAGGCTAGAGAGCTTGAAAGTATGCTCGCCAAGAGAGAAGATTTACTGTCCTGGGTACTACGTGTTTTTTTAATTGCTCCCGAACTAAGTTTGAAGTTCTTGTTTTAAACGTGTTTTTCTGCAACGTTTTAGCCGTACAGATTCTGCTCTATTCTAGAGCTTTCAGTTAAATTTTTCTTGCTTTACTTTTCGATGTTTGCGTTATCTCAGATGCTCTCAATCTGAAGTATGTTTGTTGGTAAGATAAAAGTGATTGTGAGAAACGGTGGTTTGTAGTGGTAATCGCGCAGTTGGTAGGAAGTATGACTGGTAATTTTGCGCTATTCTAGAACATTCTTAGCTTCCAACTAAGTTTATCACGCTTCACCTTTTGATTTTTGCGTGATCTCAGTTGCTCTGAATCTGAAATCTGTTTTTTTGATAAAAACGATTGTGAGAAACGGAGGTTTGTATTGGTTATAGCGCAGCTGGTAAGATGGAGGACTGCTAATCTGAAGTTTGAAATATCTTTCTATAACCGTTATCCAAAAAAATGACACGAAACTAAGTTTCTAGCAGTTTTAGTATACTTAGTAAACTTCTATTCATATAAATGATTTTCTTTTTGTGGTTTTGCGGGCCTGCTAATTAGATATAAAGTATGATCTTGTTATAGCTGTAAAATATTCGATAAAGTGTGATCATATTTTAAACTGAAGGTTAGTGATAGGTACTATACAGTAATGGTGGCAACACTGATCCACAATAAGAAGATGTCTTGTTATTATTTGTTGTTATTTTAAATTTTGTAAAAAAAATTAATGTATCACGAGGAATCAAGTAACAAAAACGGTCGTCATTTTGGATAAATTGAAGTTTCTTTCGATTAGGTGACTGACTATGTGGAAGTAGAGTACAAAAATGACTACCCGAAGCAAAAACTCACAAAACTGGATTTCTTCCCACAGTTAAATGTAGCTGTCGGTAAGTTAACAACCTTATATTGTACTGCTTAAATTGTTCTTGTCAATAATTGCAAATTGTTTGCCATTTTAGCCTCGAATGTACGCAGACATTTGATCGTATGGAAGTTCAATCCCAATGGTTGTGTTGGAATTCTTAAGAACAATTCGCCAGTTCTTAGTTTGTCTTACAGTAAGTACAACTTGATAATTTCCGCCCTAGTTTTTATTATATTTCTCTGTAACGTACACAGCTGAGTGTTTAGCTCGCAAAGAGCCAATTTTGATCTTCAGTGGTGGTTTTGACGGGGCAATCAAAAAGTGGGAGAGAAGTCAGGCCAACATGTTCACTTACAGGTAAACCATTCTCTTCTGCAAGCTTTTGCACCTAAATATCTTGCCGATCAAGCATGTGCAAACGAGTCATGAGTATTAACCTATAGAATTGTTGGATCTATTCTGTTTCGCCCCTCAGTGTTTTTATGACCCCCAGTTACAAATTATATGTTAATATATAGCACGTTACTATGTAACAACATAGCACGTGTGCCTGGGGGTCATAAAAGGTTTATGCTAAGCGGTGACTGAAACAGAATAGATCCGAATTGTTAATAGCCATCAAGAAGTTACTAAAAATGAGACGATGCCGAGTTGCTAAATAACTTGGAGAGTGTAATAGCAACCGTATGGTAATGTTTTTAATTGCTCTCGAACAAAGGTTGAAACAATTGCAAACGTGTTGGTCTTTTTTATGCAATTTTTTTTTGCTTGACCGTGTTTTGCGCAATTGTTCGAGAACATTCAGAGACTTCTCACGTGACCTTTTCACGATTCACTTCTTCATTTTAGAGTGATCTCAATCGCTCTCATTGTTTGTTGCTAATATTCTGAACGGCAGAACTAAGCTAGCGCCCTCTTTTTCATGAAGTAAAATTTTGAGGCAATATTACTCTAACTTAAAATCACATTTTGAATGCAATTTTTAGACCATTGATTCCCGTACACTAGTCCTCGCGCCTACCTATAAAATTTAGATGAACCAACGTTCTCTTACCAGAAATCCCAATGTAAAGTTGAACCTCATCATGTTTCACAGTAAAGAGAAAGTTGTCACAAGATGTGATATATTTTCATATTTGTTCAACTACGGCCAAGTTCGCTCTTGTGTTAAACATTAGAGAGAGAAAAAATATTTAAATAAATTGTGCATCAAGTTTTCAATGCAGTTTTAACACCGCTCATCCCCTAAGCTAGCCTACCTATGAAATTCAGATAAACCACAGCGTTCACTTAAAAGAAATCTCATGGTAAAGTTGATGAACTTCATCGATGTTTCACAGTAAAGATAGTTGTCACAATATCAAAATTTATTCAAATAGTTTCTAATTTTTAACACAAGAGCAAACTTAGGCGTAGTTGAACATATATGAAAGCATATCACATTTTGTGACAACGTTCTTTTTACTGTGAAACTTCGATGAGGTTCAACTTTACATTGGAATTTCGGGTAAGTGAACTTTGTGGTTTTTCCGAATTGCATAGGTTGGCTAGTACAGGGGATCAGTGTTTTAGAAATTGTATTCAAAAATTTATTTCGAGTAATATTTCCTCATAAATTGATTTTTTACTTTGTAAAAATAGAGGGTGCTAACTTACTTTTACCGCTCAGTCTATAAAAGCAATTGTGAGTAGTTTAAGATCAAAGCCGTTTTAGCTTATTGGTTAAGATGTCAGACTGCTATCCTGGAGGTCGCGGGATGGAACCCTTGTGAAGTCGGTCTTTTGGCACACATAAAAATGTCTATAATACTCCCCTTATTTAAATTGGCCCCCGGTTGTCACAAAGAGAGTTGATTAAAATTTAAGGAAAAACTGCTTAAACAAGTGAAATATTCTGTGCACTAATTATCTGTGCAGTAAAATGTTTGTTTTTGGCCGCAGTCTTTTTGCGCCAAAGATTTGGTGTCATCAAAATTGAATAAAATTTAAAGAGTACATGAAACAACCAAAGCTGCCTATTACCTCTCGCTAGCCTGTAAAATGAACTAATTGAGGCTGGGCAAAAACTATCGTAGGATCCTAAGTTCAGTTCAAGTTGATTTGATTGAATGGCTGAGAACAGCTTGCCAGTTCTCTATTTTTGTGTTTTAAGAACCTGATAATGTTTTTTTGTTATTTGCATTGGGTAAATTAGTTTCCTCGTTCACGCGCGCGCACACACACACGCACACACACACACACACACACACACACGCACACACGCGCACATACGCACGCACGCACACACACGCACGCACACACTCACGCACGCACACGCACACGCGCGCGCACGCACACACACGCACGCACGCACACGCAAGTAGTAATAGGGTGAGCAAGGCTCCCGGGGGGGGGGGGGGTGTAGACCCCATGCTTTAAGATAGGGTATAGGAGTAATTTTTGAGAGAGGGTCTACACTAATGTATTAAGATAGGGTATAGGTTACATGTATTAAGATAGGTTATAGCGGCGCCACGTATTAAGATTAGTTATAGCGGCCGCCACGTATTAAGATTAGTTATAGCGGCCGCCACGTATTAAGATTAGTTATAGCGGCCGCCACGTATTAAGATTAGGAAAATCCTCCGCAATGTATTAAGATTGGGGATAAATCTAGGGGTATTCCAGGGGGTGAGTAGTAAGGCAGGAGCAGACCAGGGTGATTTTCCGGAGCCACTTGTCATGTGATTTTAGAGGTCATTTAGGGATTAAATATACATGCAGCGCGCAGGGAATTAAACAGCCAGCGCGTACGTACAGGCGGGGAATTGTACAGGCAGCGCGCATTAACGGATAATTTCCCTCGCAGTAAATTTCAACATTTTTTGGTTTAACCACAGCAATGTATTAAGATTAGGTATAGCCGCCGCAATGTATTAAGATTAGGTATAGCCGCCGCAATGTATTAAGATTAGGTATAGCCGCCGCAATGTATTAAGATTAGGTATAGCCGCCGCAATGTATTAAGATTAGGTATAGCCGCCGCAATGTATTAAGATTAGGTATAGCCGCCGCAATGTATTAAGATTAGGTATAGCCGCCGCAATGTATTAAGATTAGGTATAGCCGCCGCAATGTATTAAGACTAGGTAAAGCCGCCGCAATGTATTAAGATTAGGTATAGCCGCCGCAATGTATTAAGATTAGGTATAGCCGCCGCAATGTATTAAGATTAGGTATAGCCGCCGCAATGTATTAAGATTAGGTATAGCCGCCGCAATGTATTAAGATTAGGTATAGCCGCCGCAATGTATTAAGAGTAGGTATAGCCGCCGCAATGTATTAAGATTAGGTATAGCCGCCGCAATGTATTAAGATCAGGTATAGCCGCCGCAATGTATTAAGATTAGGTATAGCCGCCGCAATGTATTAGGATTAGGTATAGCCGCCGCAATGTATTAAGATTAGGTATAGCCACCGCAATGTATTAAGATTAGGTATAGCCGCCGCAATGTATTAAGATTAGGTATAGCCGCCGCAATGTATTAAGATTAGGTATAGCCGCCGCAATGTATTAAGATTAGGTATAGCCGCCGCAATTTATTAAGATTAGGTATAGCCGCCGCAATGTATTAAGATTAGGTATAGCCGCCGCAGTGTATTAAGATTAGGTATAGCCGCCGCAATGTATTAAGATTAGGTATAGCCGCCGCAATGTATTAAGGTCAGTTATATCCACTAAAATTGAGAAAATTGAAAATTTTTAAAAGAATGAATTATGAAGGTACAAAAAGACAGACACAGTATTAATCAATTACATTATAAGTAATTTTAAACACAACAGAGAGCGCTCAAAATATGAAAATTGATTAAATAAATTACAAGTTCAGGGGTACAGTATGAATTCCATCAGATAACACTTTTCGTTTAGGATAAAAATATGAGAGTCCTTTCTTTGTTTGTTCATAGGTAGCGACGCAGTGGTTGATTGTCCGAAATCCTCTATTTGTAGATGTTAAATTGATGATTTCTTCCATCACTCGCCGATATTTTTCCAATGGTCCATCTCCGGTCTCTTCCAATGTTCGTTTGTTCAGTCCTTTGCTGCTGAATTTGTACTTATCCGATTTGGCATCGTAGCAACAATATGTTTTGCTACAGAGACAAATCATTTCAGTACATCTAAATTCTTCCTTGAACAGACCTGGTTCACGCTTATCGTGCTTTTTATGTTTATCACAACAAGTTCTAGGGAAGAAATTTTGTACAGCATCAGCTTTGAAAGAATCATCACAATCGTGTTCCCTCAGAGTTTCCCAATCTGCTTTTTTAGATGGACGAATGCAATCGTACAAATTATCGTGCGCTAGAGCTAAGTATAAGGAGTCAGTGTCCATTTCTAACTCTTCGAACGTGTCGACATCGCAAAATTTATCAAAAAAATTGTAATAAAGCTCCAACATACGTAATTTTGCGTACTGAAGTATAAAAAAGCCGACTATTATCGGTTCACGGTGCTCAATTTTTGATTTTACAAGTTCAACTTCGTATAGTTCTTTTGACACACTGTTAAGTCTCTTAAACAATTTCCCGTTGATAGCTTTGTGTGTCTTTTCATCGTTCAAGTATTTTGTCTCTGTATGTCTGCTTCTGTCCGTGATTTGGTAACCATAGGAACTATTCCCTAACAATTTCATTGTTTCTGCTACAACGCTTGATTCAGGATTTTCATCTCCAACTCTTCTAGCATCAACAACCGATTGGACAAAATTGTTGAAGCATTTTTTGGGTGTGTACTGAACGAAGCGATAAATTTTGGTGCATTTTAGCCCAAGACTAAGGTAAAAATTGAGTAAAGGTGTTATGACTGTTCCATTCTCCAACTTGAAGCTTGAAATTAACATGCGTTGCGGTTGCTTGAGTAAATCGTTATCAATTGCATAATCCCTCATATAATCACCAATATCTGCTCGACTAACATTAAAGTTTTTAAAGATTGGTGGAAAGTTCGAGAACTTGTATTTTAACCCATCTGGAACTTCGAGATCACACTGAACGTAACCAAATAGTTTATCTTCTCTTATCTTTGTAAGTAGAGATTCTTGAGTCAGAGGTAGCTTGAATGGGAAATTGTTTCTCACGTGAATTTTCACAGATTCATCACCTTTGACAGTTTCCCACCAGTTACATTCCCATATCTCAACAACTTTATATCCTTTGTTTCGCAAATAGTCTCGTCTTAGTTCAACGTATTCCCGTTTCTTTAATCCTTTCTGAGTCTCTTCCTCTGACATGCTTGCTCTTGCTTCCTGACATGCACAAAAGTGAAAGTAACAACCCATTGCTTCAAAAATAGTTTTACAGTGAGCACAAAATCCGTCTACATTAAAACAATCTTTTTCTGAGTTCCAGTTGTGTAGTAGCTTTCAATAGTGCAGTTAGGACGCTGAGATTGTAGGTAAGACATAACCATGTTCTCAAATTTCCTCGATTTATTTTGTCTAGCTTTAAACTTCTGAGAGTCTGAATCAAACTCCCATCTAGTGTAAAGCCCAGTGGGCATTTCTTGACACATTGAGAAGGGGTAAAGTTGACTGGCGTCTATACCCACAATTGATTTGCAAATGTTTTCTGTGTTTCGAATATAGGTTTGATCCACAATCGCTTTTCTTGTAAACACAATAGAGGGACCACCGGTCATATCTTCGCGTATTTTATCATGTAAATCTTTGTCTGCTTCAACGAAAGGATAGAATTTGCTATTAGTTGATTTGTGTAGACAATTGTTTGCTAAATTAGGTAGTGTGCAACCCAGTTTTAACATATCAATCCTTTGTTATGATAGAATTCCATCATTTTCTGCATCGCTTCTAGTGTCGGGACAACATCTTTGTTATTATACCACCTGACAAAGTCTTGAAAAGTTGTCATTTGTTCGTGCTCCCACACAATTTCCAGGTAATTGTAGTTGTCGAATCCCGAGGGGGGCACTACCTTCAACCTAAGTTTTTTCAAAGCCTCCTGTTGGGAAAGTCCACTATTCAACAATTTTGTGAAATCCGTAAATTCTTTTTCCAAGGGATTGTGATCTCTCAACTTACTAAAGAAACATTCGTAAGGGGGAAGAAAAGTTACATCCAATTTGTTTGGTGAGTCGAACCATTCATAAGGGAAAAATCCTTTGGTCTCATTTGTCTTGTAAGCTTTGAGGAACGAATCTAGTGATGTTGCTCCGCCAAGAAAGTTTAGAATATCGAGAAACTGAACATCACCAAATTTAAAGGATAAAAAATGATTAGCTTTCTTAATAACCGTTAGTTGAATATCGCGCTCGTGATTGAGGTAGGGTAGTAAATAAGACTTGATAAGATTCAGATCATATTTCCCGCTGTTGAATCCAAATACAGGTATAATGCTGACATAACGTTCAAAATGTTGTTGTAGTTTGAGAAGTTGATTTTTCTGAATTTGGAGGAATTGAGTCGACATATCAATTTCTTCTTCTTCGATATATTGAAATTCAAACATTGGAGTACTCTCATCTTTCCTTCCATTTAGCTTCTCGAAAATAGAACTTACTCTGTTTTTAATTGCATTTTCAATTGAGGAAAATTTTTGCAACATTTCTGCTTTACTTCGGCTAGCTAGTTCTTCTAATGCTTCAACAAAAGATACAATCAGTGTCCTCGGGTCTCTGTTGCAAAGGAAAATAGGTTCTTATAATAAATTAGAGGAAATTGACGCAGATATTGGTTCATGTTTTCCTATCCAAGTAGTTGTATTGGTATCTTTTAGTTCATTAGATGGAACGCAGATTGATTCGAAGTCAAATACAGCCAAGTTTTTGAACAGTTTTTGTTCTTCCTCATATCCAATTCCAAAACCGTCAAGTTTATCGAACAAAGTTTCTCTCAAAGTGTAAACACTCTTCGGATAAATGTGCTGTATCCTATCTTTACAAGATTTCACGTGACGGTGGAAATTACCAGCACGCTTAATAAAGGTATCACACTTAGGACAGTGGAATCGTTTGAAGAACGTGTTGATATCATCAACATAGCAAATGTGGTTGTTGTAGCGCAGTAGATTAATGTTGTTCTCGTACATCTCAATACTTCTTCTGGCAAGTTCACCTACAAAATCCCCGTCCTCAATGTCAATGTCAAATGAAAATGTTGTGTTTTATAGCGTTTTCAACAAACACAAGGTGATCCATTGACACTCCTCTAAAGTTAATTGCGTCATGACCAGACTCGTGGAGAAAGTCACTGAACAACTTAGCTGCGTTTGTTTCCAGCTCAGCTGATCCATACAAGTGAACAGCCAGAGCTCTAAACAAGCAAAGGTAGTCCTTGTAGGTTTCTCGGTATCCATTCGTAACACGACAATTTACATCGCTTCTCAACAACTGTTCAGGTATAACAGCATCTAAACATCCCATTGGGATATTGTTGAGAAGAGCACAGAAAACTGTTACATTCGTAGTTAGTGCATACCGCCATTTTGTGTTTACCCTTTCTTGAGCACAAGTCTCAATCAAATCCAATTTCTCTACTCTATCCTGAAGTGAGACTAAGTCTCCCTTAGAACAAAGTAAATGAGACTTCTCAAAGAACGTGTTGTTCTCATGAGCATAAAAGTATCGGTATTTGTCTGTGTCAACATTTCGTAAAATAAATCCCAGGGATAAATTTTTTTTTGCAGCACAGTTAAGCTTTTCAAACACTTCCTTCAGTTTTTCATTAATTTCGCTGGGATCAAGTCTCGACAATTTAAAATTGAATACTCTGTGTCTCCCATTTTCCATCTCAGTATTGTCAAAGAAGTGTTGACAGGCACTAAGTTCCTGCTGTAACTGTTCGTTGTTCCTATCCAATTCTTCCGATTCTAGTACTTCTTTCAAGCTTCCGCTGGATTTGGTTCCAACTTTGGTCGATGTTCCGTGTTTCCGTCTCTTATGTTGTTGAAGAGAATATAAACTTGGAAATTCTTCCAAGCATATAGTGCACACTGTACTAAGCTTCTTTTCTTGAGGAGCGTGGTGCTTAGCAAGGTGGTAGTTCAAGTCCTCTTTCCTCTTTGTGTAGAAATGTGGACACTTGGGACATTTTAAAGTCCCACTATCACACGGTTTTTTGTGTCGAGCCATTTGCTGCTTGACAACCATTTTCTCGCACTTTGCGCATTTGACAGGTAGATTTCTATCAAGAGAAGGCATTGTATTGTTGTGATCGAAAATAAATTGAATAAATTTCAAGTAAATTGCCGAGCAACTGTATCTGATAACAAAATGAGAATGAATACAATTTTTGGTTTTTTAGTTAGAATAACTTTTATGACTAATTATTTCCATATAAGGAAATGACGTAATTTCTATTTTTAGTAACATTACGCAATACGAAAGTTCAAGAACTTCCTACGAAGTAGTCACAGTGTTACATTCTACCTTGTATTTAAATCCAGAAAACATCCAAAATGTGTAACCTTATTCCTTGGAGGAAAATCGGAAATCTTAAGTTATATTTATATGTCATATTGCTGATTTGTGTTACTTTTTTTACAAAACAATACTATTCATCCCAAAAAAGACTTCTTAACAAAATCTATCTGTCAGATGTTTGCTCACTTAGAGAATACAAATATTATTGTAAACAAACTAATTTTGTAAATTCATCGATAAAACACTAAATGTGTTTTTACAATAATATTAAAACATTAGAGAAGAAAACTCCTACTTTAATTGAAGATAACTTATACACAATTGACGTTAACGTGATTATATTACAAACTACAAACCAATCAAATTTTAGTATTAAGAAACTTGTTGTAAAAGTTAATGATATCGTTTTGCTTATCTCATTCTCTCTTTTAACATTTTTTTATTTTAATAGATTAATACGTGAAATTTTACTCATTTGTGAAACATGTTGATCAAAAACCACTTACAAATATTGGAGAAGATTTACAAGAGAAAAGAAGGTATACCTGATTCATACAAAATTGACGAAATTGATGTAGATTCATACTTTTTTTTACAATTTTTTGGACATTTTCACAAAATCCAACAGAATAATCCGATTTAGTAAAGGACTTGAGTATGCAACGTTCTCTATTAAAAAATTTGAATATGAGGAGTTTATTGCGAAACAGTCTTTCGATTTATCCTCAGAATTGCATTTAAGCAAATACGAATTGTTGTTCATTTTGAACTCCGTCCCCGATATATTGGAACAGTACAGAAATATTTCACAAACAAACTTTGTTCCTCTCCCAGAACCAATAACAATAACTTCTTCACTACAGAGTGCTTTGTACTTCCATTATTACAACGACTACAATGCAGTGGGAGTACTGATCAGGTTCCGAATTCGTTTACCTAACGCATATATACAGAAATTTGATTCCAAAAATGGAACATTTTCCGAGATTGATCTGAAGTTTGACGAATTGGAAAAAATTTATCAAAGCTTGACTTTTTTGGTAAATTATGTCACTTCATTTCAACTTAAATAGACTGTTTTAGGTAAAAGCATAGTCGGAAACCTGTATGTATCCTTCACTTCCTACCTCGTTAGAAAATTTTACCCAAATTTGGATTTGAATTTCAGTTCGTCCAGAAATTTCAAGCTAAACGTCACTTTTTCTCATAAAATCTTCCACCTTTGGTTGCTGTTGTCTGATTGGACAGAGCATACTATATAAAGAGGTTGTTGATTTTGACATTATCATTTGATCCATATTCTCTGAAAACATCATCACTACTTTCTCACATTATACTAACTACTCAACATTTTATCCTGCTATCGAGCTCCAACATTCACTTTCTTCTTATTTAAAAATACTTACTTTAGTTCTAACTTTTGTTTAAATCTAATTTATATATCCTGTTCCCTTCCTAAAAAGGAAATTTGCTGCTTTATAACTTTCTCTCCACTGATTGCTTTTATCACGTTCTCGACAAGAATCTTTTCATCCATTCTCATCACTTTCTAACAGAAATCTCTTCTATCAATTACTCCAAAATGGAGTTCACCGTTCAAAATAATAACCTTCTGTACTCATTTTCTTTTACTGAGGATATTGCTCGGATAGGAGTTCGAGATTTATCAAACGGACTGTATGAGTCTCTGATCACTTTACCCATTACTGTGTTGCACATTATTGAGCACCAGCGACAACAGTTTGATACATATCATCAAGGACAGGTCCCAATCACAGAGAATCAGCTCGGAACTCACGCGATGGGACACGAAGTTGCTGTTGTCAGTGGACACCACTATCCTCACGTTAATGGATCTGATTTTCCTGCCAACTACGTAGCTGGAAATATTCAGTACACATTTCCTTGGGAGGAAGGGCAAATTCCAAACAGTAGGTGAGGTATCAGGCCCGGAGGTGGAAAATAATCTTCTCCAAATAGCTTCAAGAGCTCATAATAGAGAACAGCGAGTTGAGTATCGATACTAGTACCACCACGTCATTTAACGATCTGGAAAACTTTGATCCAGCGCAGTACCATGGATCTACTGACATGTCAACTACACCCTCGATGACAACCCCTTCGATTGAGGAAGGAACCGCTCACAAACCTATCTTTTTGAGTGATGTACCTAATACCCCAGTCACTGTTCAACCAACTCAACTACCTGGTAGAATTGAGCGACAAAGAGGTTTCGGTAATGAAATTCAGAACTTACCAGAATATGTTATTGAAACTCTTTTTGAATGATTTCTATGTTCAATTTTGTTAACTATTTTGTATTTGTTCGTAAAAATAATAAAGTTTCTGAATACTATTTGGGTGTTTCGTATTAAATTTACATTTTCAATTTTATAATTTTTTTACTACTTCTTTCAAGTTTTCCAGAATAAAAGATTAACACGAAAGGTTACTTGATAATTTAGGTACTTGGTTAATATTGAAAATTTGTTTTTCCACAATTAAGAAAAATGCCGAATTTAATTTTGATATATAAGAAAATTGTCGAATTTATTTTCGCTATTTAACAAAAAATGTCGAGAAAAAATTCGATTTTTAAGAAAAAATTACTGTTACAAATCCGATTTTTAAGCTGCAAGAACAGATTCAAAACTTGTCATTTTAAAAATGATTAAAATTTGTTTTTTTCTTAAAATCATACCGTAAAACTAAGAAAAATGAGAAAAAAATTGCACATTTTGCACGCACAGTTTGGTAACTTTTTTGATTTTTAACGAAAAATCTGAGGTTCTATTTTTGACTTTTAACAAAAAATGTTGTGTGAAAATTCGACATTTAACAAACAAATCGCTTTCAAATTTTGACTCTTAGAATATACACTAATAATAAAACATTTTAGTACAAACACTTTATTACTTTCTAACTTCAAAGTACAACATGGGGTTATCAATTATTCCATGACCATCTAGTAAACAATCAACAATTTTTATTAATTCACTCTCATACTTTGAGTTCTTAAGTGACTGAATTCGGTCGAAGAAGGATGATCTCAATGTTTGTGTGCTTGCATTTCTTTGCTCAGCTTTCAGTAGATGTCTTTTGAACTTTTTTCTACTCAATCTCTTCTTAGACACGCTGGGTAGTTTTTCAACAAATTTGTTTTCCGAATTATGTTGTACCGCTCTCTTCAATTGGGTGAAAACAAGTCCTGCTTCTTCCTTTGTGTAACCAAAAAACTGATGTTTATATAAGGTGTATAAGCAGTCCACTGTCTGATATTGAAAAGATAAATCATCCAATTTTTGGAGTAATTCATTAATGGAAGATGAAATGACAACTATGTGATAAGAACAATTTTTCAGAGGACAAAAAGTGTAATTGTGAGACGCAACAGAGTATTCACTAGTAAGCAAGTAAGGTTTATAATCCTTAACTGATACGCAAATGAACAAGGCTTTCTCACAAAATTTTTTTCATAAAAGTCAGGTAAAACTTGACACATAACCGCTGCCATTCTGTAACCAAAGTGATTTTGGAGTGATTCTTTTAAATTACCGTATAAGGAAATAACGCAATTCAGTTCAAACGCAGCGAAAATTTCATCTGAAAAATGACACAGTTCAAGAGACAGCAACTCAGAAAAATCCGATGTTTTACTTGTTCTAAATATTTCAAACACTATTACTCGCTAATGCAACACAGATGTGCTAAACATCAAGATAAATATGCTGCTCTAGTTCTAATGTTTGCTCAACTTAAAATTTCTGACTAAGTTTCCTTATAAGGAATTTTTGCAAAATGACGCAATTGAATTTTCCATATTTGGAATTGAAAGAAGGATAATGACATCATTACCAAATAAAGGTGATCGGAAACAATAGAGGAAGTAAAATTACAAGTCAAATCATTCAATTAATTTCTCTCTGTCACATTAAGTTGATAAAATGTCTCTCTCTAAAGTCTCTCCGTTTTACTCGAGTGCTCCGTCTATGTTTACCGATTCTCAACCTGAAACTGGAACTGATTCGGTTCCATTTTATATAGACTTTGGTTCTAACCCAAAAAGATTTGGGAGATTTACTGTGTACCAGATTTTTGAAAACGGACAAAATTATTCCGAACCAACTTTCCAAGTCTTCAAAAAAGATAATTCTGGAACATTTGAGAAGTACCAACAACTTCGAATTGGAGATTACGAATTCAAGAAATTCTGTTTCCTCAAGAACAATATCCTGAATGGGGAATTGGAACTGAGTGAGCACCCGACTCAATTTGATAAGAACCCATGTATGGAGGATGTGCTGCAACGATGTCACAAAGTCAGAGAGGTCAGCATAGGACGAAATCGACGAATATATATGACTTTCATTCAGGAGAATCCAGCCTCCATTTATGTGCAGATTCGGCTCTTTTGTCGCAAAGAAAACAATGACTTCAAGCAGGTGACTTATGTCAGCTACACTTTGGACGAGCTCAAGGAACTGATTCAAAATTTGAATGACTTTTCTAACATTGAACAATGTACATTTCAATAATAATTGTTGTGTGATTTTGTAATATGTCTTTGTCTTCTCTACAATAAATTTTTCATTTTAAAAATCTTTGATCTGAGAATGAGTTGGGATATTGGTTGCTCAAGAAACATTTTTTTGAGTCTCAGAGATAGGTCAAAGGTTTTTCACGTTAGAATTCATTACGAACTTAAAAGATATTCCTATACTGTTCTTGAAGCTCCAAAATTTTCCCAAATTAGAAAATTTGGACATAGTCCCAAATTTCAGAATTTAAGTGGGTTATTCACAACGGATTACGCAGAACAAGTCTTATATATCGTTCAGATAGACAACAAGTTACCATTTCACAACATCGTTGGAACGGATATCAGTGGAGTTTTCTGACAAATATTGAATTGAAAAAAGAAGAGTACGAGAACTTACTAGAGCATCTCCCTACACTTTTATCTTATATTGAGAAGTTTAAGAAAACTTGCATTGACATGGATGAAGGAACGCAAAGTTGATGGATATTGTCGTTCTTGTCAACATATTCAATTGTTACGGAAGCATCCTTTCAATGTTTCCCGAAAATGAAAAACGCAAAAACTGTTTTTTAGCGGCCTGTAAAATTTGGGACGAGAGTATAAATTTGGAGGAAATTAACCAAAAATTTCCTCATGGAGGACTTATTGGTTATGGAAATTCCTTTTTAGACTTCTTCTTTGCTAGATTGAAAGTTTTTCGATTACATGCTATACTACACGATTCTGCTGGAGCGGTTAAAGCAACTACAAACAAAGGTCCAGGATACTGTTACATGTTACCAAATTTTCCAAGCTCATGTTTCTTGGGACATTTAACTGGGTTAATCTTTTGTGTCTTTATTAAAATTTATCATCCTCAAATTTTCAAAATGCTGGACTGCTAATCATTTTTGTAATAATTCAACCTAGAAAAAAGAATGTCTCTCGTTGTGTTTGATATTGAGTGCTTGGAAGGGAAAATTGTCAAGGAGTTGGGTGTTTTCAAGGATGGAATTGTATTGGGATACAGTTTCCTCCCACCCAAAGACTATAAACCTACTTTTCAAGCAAAGTGGAACGCTAAAAATTTACATGGGATTAATTGGAACAATGGAAAACTGGAATACACTGAGTTGTCATCAATCATTCACCAACATTGTTCACCTACAACAGAATACTTTGCAAAAGGGTTAGAGAAGTGTAATCTTCTCTCAAATTACTTGTGTAAAGATGTGGAGAATCTAGATGATCTTGGTTGTCCAAAAGTTTCCAAACTTCTCAATAACTCGGATACTGACTGGGATTGTAGCAATTATCCGTATCGACACAAAAAGACATTTCACTGCGCAGAGAAGAAAGCTTATGCTTACGGAACTTGGACTCTGGATTTTTTTGATAACGTATAATGTTTGTAATTTCTATTTGTAATTTTTATTTGTATTTGTGATCGTTTTGTAATTTATTATTTTTATTTTACTACTTTTGAAATCAGAGAGAAGTTGCATTCCCAGTTCAAAAAATTGTTTTTCCCTTAGAAATAAGGTATAAATGACCGAGCATACAGATAATGGTTTAAATTTAGGTAATTTTGTCTGTGATGATAATAACCAGGAACGACAATCGTGGAAATGTTTTGGACAGACTTGTAATAGATCTCTGGTGGTTTTTTTGTCCCAATTTTTTGTTAATATTAGCGTGCTGTATAGTAAGAATAACTCTTGCCGAAACCTGTGAAGAAACAACAGTTTGGATTGCTATCTTATCTAGTACAGTCGGTTATATTTTACCTTCTCCTAAACTATGAACAAAATAATTTCTACTAAGGAACGCATTTTTATTTCATTGGTGGGACCAAGCGGGTCTGGAAAATCTCATCTTATCGATGATTGGCTAATTATTGGAACTTTTCAACCCGATTTTGATAAAATTTACTATTTTTATCAACATTATCAATCACTTTACGGTCTAATGTCCAAAAACATTCATTTTATTCAAGGAGTTGACTTTGAGTTCATTCAGAGTCTACCCAATAATGGAACACAGTATTTGCTGATTTTTGATGATTCTTGTGAGGAAATCTCAAGCTCGAAAGAATTTGTCAAAATCGCGACAGCTGGAAGACACAAAGGTCTTAGTACAATATATATAAAGCATAATCTTTTTCATCAGAGTAGGTTGGGAAGAGATATTGAGTTACAAAATACTGATTTAGTTTTATTCAAGTCTCCTAGAGATGTTCTCCAGATTAACACTTTTAGTCAACAGCTCGGGTTAGGATCACAATTAAAAGATTGGTATACAAAAGCTACCTCAATCACGTATGGTCACTTACTCATTGATCTGACTCCGAAAACAGTCGACTCTCTTAGATTTTGCACAAACAGTGGTTCTATTCCCACTATTTTTTTTCTCCCTAAAACAAAACAAGAGATTACTTTTTTGAACGATGAACACACAACATCTCTCTACGCTGATAACGTTCCAAACGTATTCCCAGAACTTCAAGAAAACGTTCCTAAGAAATTGTCCAAAAGATTTCATTCAGTTTCTAAACGAATGCATAGTAAACCTTCTCGGGGGACAACTACAGGAAATACAAAAACAAGACGTAATAAAGTACAGAGACGAAATTCATCAACTCGTGCTAAAAAGAACCGGAATAAATAAAAGAAGAGCAATTTTAAGTTCACGAAAAGGAATAGAGCTCATATCAATTTTGACACCATCTATCATTAATCGATTGTCTTGAAATGGAACAGTTTCTTTTGATTCCTCAACACCTTTACGAACAAAAATTCAAATTAGAAGTTAAAAAGTTGGACACTTTTGAGCAGAAACCAGTTTCTGTCCCAACACATTTGAACCCTAATTACAAGGAAATCAGCAACAAAACCAGATCTTTAAAGAACGAATCAATTGTAGATCAAATTTTGAATTCACCGCGAGTCAAGCTATCTCTCAACGACACAATTTTATTAGATGGAAGAGATACAGAAGTAGCTTTCGCAGATTTTATTTTTGCATTAAAAAGAAAGAACGTTGATTTTCCCGACATATATTACACAATACTTGATGCTACCGGAATAAATCCGCAAAAAGTAATAAACAAAGATGCCAAAAGAAAAGACAGAGGGAGCTGGATTCCTTTCAAAATCTGAAAAAGCCAAGCTACAAAGGCTGTATAGAGATGGAAAAGCTGCATATGGATCAATTAAAAATCTGCAAAAGGCAAGTGGGTTATCCAAAAAGAAAGTTGCCTACTTTCTACACAGTAAAGATTCCTACACAAAGTATCGTCGTGCAACACGACATTTCAAAAGATTACCAGCATTTGCTAAGCGAATCAATGAGATCTGGTGTCTCGATCTTGCTTTTATGGATAAATTATCGGATAGTAATAATGGAGTGAAGTATTTATTAGTATGTGTTGACGTCTTTTCTCATTTTGTTCGTGTGAAACCAATGGAGTCAAAGTACTCTACCGATGCAGTTGCAGCTTTCAAAAAAATGTTGCGTAAAAAAGTATGCCAGCGAAAGTAAAGGTTGATCAGGGAACAGAGTTTAGCGGCGAATTTCGAAAGTTTTGTACGAACAAGAAAATCAAAATTTACTCTACTAGAAGTGAAACAAAAGCTGCTGTAGCAGAACGAGCTATAAAATCTCTGAAAAACATTATTTATCGCTATATGGAAGAAAATGGTGACAAATACATGAGAAAAATGGATTCCTTTCTCAAAACTATGAACACAAGATTTAATCGCTCAACAGGTAAAGCTCCAAAAAATGTAACAAACAAAGACTTTTTGTCAATTTTTTACAGAAACCCAATTAACCAATATTATCGACCACGTTTTAAAGCGGGTGAAAATGTTCGTATATCAAAAAAAGATATTCCATTCAGAAAAGGTTATAAATCTCAGTTCACAAATGAAATATTCAAAATTGTTAAAGTTGCTACTTTTAAACCACCAACCTATAACCTTTGTGGAGAACAAGGTGATGAAATTCTAGGTAAATTTTATGAACAAGAGCTTTCAAAGTGTATCATTTAAAGATGAGTTCTTTCACTGTTGAGTTGGTTTCCAATGCGTCGTTTGATTGTTACCCAAACAATACACTAAGTTCGTTCACGAATTTTTTACCTGAACAAATTAATCTTGATGGAGAATGGGAGGTAGCGATAACAGAACTGTCGTATCCTTCCTTGTACCAAAACATAACAGAGGGTAAATTCTTCTATCTAGATGAAGCAACGCCAGATACAAAACCATCGGATTATTACACACTTGATCCAGGTCTATACCCCTCGATCTCTGATATTGTCAATGAAATGAACAAAAAAATTCAGGAACGTGAAAAATATGAAAAAACACCAATCAAGATACACGTTAACAAAATTACTCAGCGAATATCTTTGAGTCTTCCGAATCAGAACTCTTTACTTGTCATTTTTAGTGCCGATCTTTGCCATGTCTTTGGATGCGAAGAAGCTGTTTATGGTATGGGTGTTTTCATGAGTGGTGCTGGTCCACATTTTCCCAAGTTCCCTTATGACATTGTACGAATACACACCTTAATGATATATAGTGATATTGTTGAATACAATATTGTGGGTGATACAAAAGCTGCTCTTTTACGATGCATTCCGTTTATATCAAAAGTTAAGAATGGAGATATCATCTCAACGGGACAATACATGAATTATCAAAATTTTCCAAACTTGCAATTTAAAAAAATTCTAAAAAACTCATTCCACAGCATAAAACTCGAGCTCCGGGACTCTTATGGTGAAAAAGTTCCTTTCAACTCTGTTGGTGTAACAAGAGCGGTACTAATGTTTAGAAAAACTTCTGACAATCATTTTTAGATTTAAATTTGTAGAAAATGGTTGCTGATAGTGATTTACCGTATTTTCGTGGTTATTCAAGACAGAGGGGAAGAGGATTCGGAGCGTTAGCACAAACAATTGGGAGGACAGCTATTCCATTCTTGAGGAGATATGTTGTCCCAGCAGCAAAAAGAGTTGGTGCTGATTTGCTTGATATAGCTGCACCAGAAATTGGAAATGTTCTAACTGGAAAGAAAAAATTCAAATCTGTGGCTGCAGATGTTGGAAAGAAAACATTACGTAAACAGCTCGGTGGTGGAAAAGTTAGGAAACGTCGCATTATTCGAAGAATTCCCCCAAAAACCAGTCGACGTCGTCGAATTAGAAGAGATATTTTTTCTAAGCTAAAATGAATACTAGATCAACAAACGATAGCAACTTTCGTTATGGTCACTTTACGAACTCTTGCTTGGCGATTTTTGACAAAATTCCTGTTTTGGAACCAATTGAATCTTCTCACGTTCAAGAAGTTTATCCCAGTACTTCATTGGATGAAAGCAGCATTGAGTTCGAGTTTGAAACAGATAGAAGCATATATCTTGATATGAGAGATATCCACCTTCAAATCAAAGTTGGTTTACAAAAGGATTGTTTGATGACTTTATGAAAAAAGACGAACATGGAAAAGGAGATATGGGAATGTCTTTCACAGATGATGATGTACAATATCTAACTCACGTCAACAATTTATTGCACTCGCTCTTCTCCAACTGTGAGGTGTATCTGAACAATCAACAGGTTTACAACTCAAATGGTCTCTATGGACACCAAGCTTTAATTATCAATGAATTTAACGCTTCCACAAGAAATGATGAAGGTATTTTGGCTTGTCATGGATATGAATTTGAAAAAGAACCCAGCGATTTTGAGAAAAGCCCTTTTATAGATCGAGAGGAAGAACTTTTGCTGAAAAATGGAACTACTTATTACGGTAAATTAGCAATTGATTTGTTCCAATGTGAAAAGTTACTGCTACCAAATACAAAAGTTAGACTGAAATTGATTCGTGCAAGACCCAATTTTTCATAATCTTCTACAATCCTCACGTCTCCCTTAAAGTTCTTGACTGTTCCCTGTTTACAAGACGTGTTGTTGTTAACGAAGTGTATCACCAGACTATCAAATATCAATTAACTCATCAACCTGCCTGTTACAACTTTATGGAAACAATTGCACGCACATTTATTATTCCTTCAGGACAGAACCAGTTTATTCAGGAAAATGTTTTTAACAATGCTCCAATCAGAAGAATAGCTATTGCGATGAACACAAATTCAGCATTCACAGGACATTTTCAAGAAAATCCTTTCCATTATCAGAAATTTGGTTTACGGGAACTAAGAATTGTTCGAGGAGGTAGAGCTATAGTATCAGTTGATACAAGCAATGACTGTAGGGCATATGTAACAACAATGAAAGCAATGAATTTTAACGAAGAGATTCCCGCGTTACCAAATAATCTATTTCAGAACCATTACGTACTTGTATTTGATCTCACTTCACTTCAAGATGCTGGAGAAAATATTCATTATCCTGAGCTCAGCGGTGAAAGTATCCGATTAGAAATGTTTTTCGATCACCCGCTAAGAAGCGTGACAGAATTAATTGTTCTAGGAGAAAGGATGTCCACTGTTAAAATTGATCAGTTCGGAACGGTTGCTAAAAATGTCTGAAGATTTTTGCGTTAACGAAAATTTTTTCATATTTTTTTCAGTTTTTTATGGGTTCTACATCATTGGAACATTTTTGGGTTATATATTATCGTCCCCAGTTGCCATTCTCTTCACCGAATAATTTCTTAAAATGGACGTTAACTGGGGGCGAACTAATTCAAATTTTTTTGTTTACGTTCCTCTCCTAATTTTTCTGGTACTTTTTTTATAATTATTTTATTCTACCCCAAATCCCATAACAATTCTGTTGACAAGATTAAAAAGACAAGCAAAGTTTTATTAGAGCAAGGTAAAAAGTCCAATGATTGTTGCTTTTTTGAAGAGAATGACTCTTTTCAGCTTGACTGTACAGTTAGAAATCCGTGTGTTAATGGTACTTGCGAAATAAAGCAGAGAAAAATTGTTTGTCATGGATAACACTTCCCTGAGACAGATTATTGAACGAATCCCAGAACTCAAATACCGCTATATTGGATCGTTTCCAGCAGATTGTGTTCCAAGGCTACCCACATTCAGCTTTGCTATCATCAACACTTCTCCGAGCAGTGAAGCTGGAGAGCATTGGATAATGATTGCTCGACTCAATCGAACTTATTACTATGCTGATTCTTTGGCTCGTCCAATCACAAAATACAAATTTTTGAATAAAAAGTATCAGAAAATGATACAACAACCAGGTCAGAAAACTGATAATTTGTGTGGATTTTACACAATATTTGCAGCATTTCAACTTATTAAATTTTTTCAAACAAAACTGAACAAGGTTCATGACGTTCATGTTTTAAACTTTATAAGTAATTATATGTGAATTAGATAAATTTAATGTAAAATAAGTCGAAGTGTAATAAAGTCGACAGTAATTTTTTTTCTAAATTCCTTAATTCTTCGTTAGGTACTCAAATTTTTGTTGTCGACTTTATTAAC
>NC_134469.1:24048424-24210924 GCF_964194025.1 Convolutriloba macropyga | reverse complement strand
TTTCGATCATTCACATAGCCTAGTTTTATTTTTCGATCATTGTGCTCAAAGCGCTCTTATCAAAGCTTCTCCGTCAAATTGAATATGGTTAAATTTTAATTCATTAGTACATCTGATTGTATCATTTTTAATGTTTAAATAAACTCCTTTTTATCTGATTCTTGCATCCCTATTATTCAATTTTTGTTTATATAAAACTGGCTTAATTTCTGGTGATTTAGCCAAGACGTCTTCTCTTCTAAAGATGCTCAGAGGCGGCTGGTGGAGGCTCAAGGTCGCAATGCAAAATTAGGAATTTCACACGGTGCAAATTACCACGACTCTTCTGGTGGTACTTTTCCAATGCTCCACGGGAGAGGGCACTCGAATGAAGACTCAGACGAAGAAGAGAGTCCAAAGGTAGTTTTGAAGCGACAGAAGAGGATCCTGTCCGCATATGCTGGTCTGAATGTACCTCTAGAGCGATCGGTAAGATAATGCAACACTTAAATTAGACCTCTTCACAGGGCATCACAGAATTAATGCGTGACGATATTGGCCAAATTATGCCCCGCAGGTTGAAGGGAAAGTTAGGTGATCAAAAGAAATGGGAAAATTGGTTTATAAAATGGTGATGATATTTCAGGTGAAAGTTCATCGACACCATCACGTGGGCCACTTGAAGCAGCTGTTTGTGGAAGAGATGGACATTCTGCTCTCCTCCTGTGAAGATGGAAACATTTGTTAGTGCTCATGTGGTTATTGAACTTATCCTATTGCAAGCACAGTGGAAATACTTGAGCCTGTCGATTAGTTAAAAACAAGGGGGAGGGAGTCACAGAACTCGAAGTCGAAAATCCAACAATAAAATATTTCAGCAGTAGAAATTGTAAACGCAGAGCTCCCTGCTCATAGTAGCTGCTCTTTTTAATCCTGTTTTTTTAATTCAAATTAAACGAAAAGTAGTTGAAAGATATTGCTGTTTAACTGCTCTCGGACAATGTTGAAGCAATTTTTGTAAACGTGCCTTTTTGTGCAAATTTTTTGCTTGACCATTTGTTTCATGGCATGTTCTCTTCCTGGCTTGAGAGATTTGACTTCTCAACTTTTACTTGATGTATATTGCTCTTTAATAGCCACGAAGCGACAGCGGCTATTATTGGGGACATCGTGGTTTTTTTAATTCGTCGTCTCCATCGATTATTCTTGCGACCATTCATTTTTTCAATTTCAGCGACTTCTACTGCTTTGCTGTTAAAATTTGTGTTCGTGACAATTTTTCTTCTTTTAGGTCAATTGCGTGACTTACCTTACTCAAAAAATGACTTCTGAAATCACTTAATGAACTTTAAATTTTATGAACATTACAGTAGTGCTAAAGGAAGTAGTGCCAAAGGCATATTTGCCAAAGGACCTAATTCTTGAGCATTAGAGTCTTCGATTAGAGTTTTTGACTTCGAATCTTTTTTCTTTGTTTCAATTTCGTGGAAGGCCACAATGTTCTGTCGCGGCTATTTTCCGGCAATCTGCTGGCTATGTTTTTCTGTCAAAATTTAAACCAGCTGTTAATTTAATTCGGACAGTTTACTACTACAAATATTTACAAGTGACCAATTTAGTTGGTAATATGAAGCAAAAATTTTGTTGCCCAAGAAAATCATTTTTGAGGTTTCTTCCCTCAAGAAGTTATGTGCGCTTGTTCCAGTTTTTGCTCATGTGTTGACATTTATTTGAATAAACTGCAAGCTACTGTGTGGTAAAAAATGATCAAAATACTGAGCAAACATTTTTGACGCCCAATTACCACTTAGTTAATTTAACTTTGGGTCAATTTTATAAAACCGCTTCTGATAATTTGAAAACCACAACTGACACCGCAGATGACTGGCAAGACTTTTTTCAAGTATGGAGATGCAACTTCATGCATCAAACAGATATAAGATTTTTGTTTTTTAGGTATGGAGACCTCAATAATTCGACTATTTATCTTATGCCTCCAGAAACAGCAAGATGTCGTAAATAAGTATAGGCGGATTATAGTTCCGAAAATTCAACCTCAGCGTCGTGCGCGAACGCGCTCGTTTGTGAGCTCTAATTGCCTTAGGCTTCGGAACTATTTTCTGATATAAACTTACGAGAATCTTTGACTTGATGACATCGAATCCGTCTTCGAACCTCTATTCGACGCTTTTCGCTGAGTTTTGCTGGTACTTTTTGGTTCTGTGTGGGACACGATCTACTGGCGCGGCCTTACCATATAATTATTGTGTTTCGCTAGCTTCTTTCAACCAGAGTTGCAGGTCCTAAGTGATTTGTACTTTGTTAGGGTTTCGTGCGGCTAACTTTATCAACGGGTCATTTTTGGATATTGCTTTAGACAAACACTCTTTGGCCTTGCCTACCATGGTTTCGAATCGCGCTTTTCTTGCAGTGCCTTCAATAGCTTCATCTATGACTCTGTAAACTTCGTTTACGATTAGTTCGGCTTTAGATGTTCTTTCAATCAATTTTGTTACTTGAGCTTCCATCCTTAGAACAGCTTTTAAATTGAATACCAATCAGAATGAACACTTGTGCAGTAAATGTAAATTACCAGATTTTAATTTTTGGGAATACATTTAAAGGGTTATTAGTGTCTCAATGCGAGCCGCTCCGAAGCTATGTGTTGCGTTTGTGAGACAAGGTAATAAGAATTGTGGGGGACGTCGCTGGTTCAGTCTCTTACGCGTTTTCCTAATGAGGCGATTAAGGTCAGAGCTGTAGAACCTTACCATTGTTAGGGACTTGACATGGAAATGGTGGATGCAATTGTGTGAACTCGTTAACTGCCGGGTCCTTTGCTGTGCGTTTTGAAAGCAAATCCTAGAAAACGTGGACTACAGCGGAATGGTCTGTTTTAAGTGCTGCGAAGATGTCGGGAGCTCCTTGCCGGGGGCAGTAGACTAGTGCGCTCATTTTGTTCCTAACAATATTAAGCTCCTCAATCAACTCTTTTGCGGATAACGGGTTATGATTGTTGTTGTGATGAGGCGTTGAACTATTATTTACGACGCGGTGCCAGATATTTACTTTGTCTGCGTATGAGTACTCAACGCGTAATTCATGCTGCACAGTATTTTTCTTTGCCCGAGAGTACTGAGGTTCACGCAGTTTGCTTATTGTTCGACTGAGGGAGGTTGCACCAATAATAAAAAGAATTTGCTTTTTTTTCTGGTCATACAAAGCTGTTTATCTTGATCATTTTTTTCGGCTTATTAGACACTCGAAAAAATTTCTGGCTAATTGATTAGAAAAATTTTAGGCTAAAAGAACACTTGAAAGTTTTTCGGCTAATTGAACTTTCAAATGTTTTCGGCTAGTTGACATACAACACGAGACATAACTTAAGGGTACGAAGGGAATTTTCTTTAGTCTTGGTTGTTAACTCAAAGTGAGATCAATTTATCAAAAGAAAAAAAGCAAAAGTTTTCGAGTAGTCATACCGTCATTTCGAGCGGATACGTTTGCTCATTGGTTAAACGTTTGTCGCTGTAAGTTGTTAAAAGGCGCCCTTAGATTTTCAGCCGACTATTTTAGCGGGCCTTTTTTTACGGTTCAAAGATGAATTGTATTATGGCAGTGTTCAAACTTTTTCATGAGTTTTGAAGAAAATTTGGAGAAGTGTCATGTTGGTCACGCAGGAGGAAGAAGTGGGCTAGTTTCACTCTTCTGTTGCTCAGCTGTTAAACCGAGTTAATACCGAAAAACCAAATAAAAAAAGACGGTATAAACCCTGAAAGCCCAATTTTAGATGCCCGATTCTTGAACTTTGTTTTTAGCTACCATCTCTAATAATTTTTTGGTATTGATGCTAGCGCCTGTATCCTCTCATTATGAAACAAGAATATGTCTAACTATGAAAGGAAATCAAAAAGTTTCCACTTAAAGAATGTGATTTGTAGAGCAATCGATCTTCTTAACGATCAATTTGTGTTCTTTAAATCCCTATTATGGTTATGAGAATCAATCAATTACGTACCTCTTTAGTACGTGCTTAACAATTTTTGGGGTGCTAAAAGCAGCTATTTGGATCTTTTTGGAACGTCTATTTGGAACGTAGTTCATAGCAATTATTGTAAACGTGTGTGTCTTTTTTACGACTCGAAGACGAGTATTGAGATTCTACGAGTTTTTTAAGCAGAAAACAAGTTTGTTCATGGATTGAATTTTGACTTCTTTCTATTCGAGCTTTTACCTCCGTTTTTGATTGTTGACTTTAACAATAGCTTAGTTTGTAATGTATAGCAATTGGTAACAGTCTGTAATTCAAGGTGAAGAGGTCAATTTGAGAATTTGATCCCATTTAACTACCTATCCCCCCCCCAAAAAAACTACCCCCACCCGCCACGTACCTTAGCCCCCCCCTCCCCCAAACGTACCTACCCACACCCCTGAAATGAAAAAATTTTAACGCTTTTTATGTTATATTGATCTACTATTTTTGTTATTTCTAGTGTTTTTTTTCGATATTCTGATTTTGTCCAAGTTAGGGTTGAGATTATTTTGCATGAGGATTCGAGTCGTTTCCGGTATTCTACCGGCTATGTTTTTTTATGCAAAATTTTCGCTTGACAATTTTGACTTTTCGAGTGACTCTTACGCCCTTGACTTTTTGCATTTCGCGTGATCTAAAATTCTCTCTCAGTCACACTTTCAAGCAGCTGAACTCAATTAGCGGCAATTTAATACTGAAAGTCAAATGAAAAGTACGCCGAAACTGGTGTCATTTTTTTACTTTAAATCTTAATAGTGGTATATGTTAACCTCTAATGTGGTTATTTGAAGCCCACTATAGAACTTCTTAGTCCCATTTAGGCTTCCCCCTCCTCCCCCCGCCTCCCCGACTGAAGCAGGCTGCAATTGATTAGAGTTCCCACTAGTCGTTCGAGAGCAATTCTTCCGACGTTTAGTCGGTTATGTTTCGTATATTTCGTCGGGTTTTTTGCTTGATCGTTTTTCCTCTGACCGCTTCGACCCATTTCCACTAACTATCCCTCCCCCCAGAAAAAAAGAAACTATTGATACTATTGTACTCTTCATTGCGGCTTTAAGGTTAAGCTGACTAAAATGAAAGTCAACGACTCAACATTCGTTTGAGTTACATTCAACCGAGGTTAGTCGTTTTTTTGGGACTCAAAACTAGCAGTAAAACTGTCCCCAAAAAGTTTTCAGAAAAAATGAAAATTTGTTGGTGTTTCTATTTTCTTGATTAGTATGGACTTTTCTGATTTCTTTTTTAAATCCGTATTATGGTTATGAGAATCAATCAATTACGTACCTCTTTAGTACATGCTTAACAAATTTTGGGGTGCTAAAAGGGAAATTTCTTATTGAGCTCATATAAAGTTTGTAGCAGCTATTTGGATCTTTTCAATTGCTCTTGAACGTAGTTCATAGCAATTATTGTAAACGTGTGTATTTTTTACGACTCGAAGACGAGTATTGAGATTCCACAGGTTTTTTTTAGCAGAAAACAATTTTGTTCATGACTTGAATTTTGACTTCTCTCTATTCGAGCTTTTGCCTCCGTTTTTGATTGTTGACTTCTGTTTTCGATCATTGGACTTTAACAATAGCTTAGTTTGTAATGTATAGCAATCGGTAACAGTCTGTAATTCAAGGTGAAGAGGTCAATTTGAGAATTTGATCCCATTTATCTACCTATCCCCCCCCCCAAAAAAAAAACTACCCCCACCCGCCACGTACCTTACCCCCCCTCCCCCAAACGTACCTACCCACACCCCTGAAATGAAAAAAATTTAACGCTTTTTATGTTATATTGATCTACTATTTTTGTTATTTCTAGTGTTTTTTTTCGATATTCTGATTTTGTCCAAGTTAGGGTTGAGATTATTTTGCGTGACGATTCGAGTCGTTTCCGGTATTCTACCGGCTATGTTTTCTAATGCAAAATTTTCGCTTGACAATTTTGACTTTTCGAGTGACTCTTACGCCCTTGACTTTTTGCATTTCGCGTGATCTAAAATTCTCTCAATCACAATTTCAAGCAGCTGAACTCAATTAGCGGCAATTTAATACTGAAAGTCAAATGAAAAGTACGCCGAAACTGGTGTCATTTTTTACTTTAAATCTTAATAGTGGTATATGTTAACCTCTAATGTGGTTATTTGAAGCCCACTATAGAACTTCTTAGTCCCATTTAGGCTTCCCCCTCCTCCCCCCGCCTCCCCGACTGAAGCAGGCTGCAATTGATTAGAGTTCCCACTAGTCGTTCGAGAGCAATTCTTCCGACGTTTAGTCGGTTATGTTTCGTATATTTCGTCGGGTTTTTTGCTTGATCGTTTTTCCTCTGACCGCTTCGACCCATTTCCACTAACTATCCCTCCCCCCAGAAAAAAAGAAACTATTGATACTATTGTACTCTTCATTGCGGCTTTAAGGTTAAGCTGACTAAAATGAAAGTCAACGACTCAACATTCGTTTGAGTTACATTCAACCGAGGTTAGTCGTTTTTTGGGACTCAAAACTAGCAGTAAAACTGTCCCCAAAAAGTTTTCAGAAAAAATGAAAATTTGTTGGTGTTTCTATTTTCTAGATTAGTATGGACTTTTCTGATTTCTTTTTTAAATCCGTATTATGGTTATGGGAATCAATCAATTCCGTACCTCTTTAGTACATGCTTAACAAATTTTGGGGTGCTAAAAGGGAAATTTCTTATTGAGCTCATATAAAGTTTGTAGCAGCTATTTGGATCTTTTTAATTGCTCTTGAACGTAGTTCATAGCAATTATTGTAAACGTTTGTGTTTCTTACGACTCGAAGACGAGTATTGAGATTGTACAGGTTTTTTTAGCAGAAAACAATTTTGTTCATGACTTGAATTTTGACTTCTCTCTATTCGAGCTTTTGCCTCCGTTTTTGATTGTTGACTTCTGTTTTCGATCATTGGACTTTAACAATAGCTTAGTTTGTAATGTATAGCAATTGGTAACAGTCTGTAATTCAAGGTGAAGAGGTCAATTTGAGAAAATTTGATCCCATTTAACTATCTACCACCCCCCCAAAAAAAAAACTACCCCCATCCCCCAAGTACCTTACCCCCCCCCCCCCAACGTACCTACCCACCCCCCCTCCCCCCCCCACAACGTACCTACCACCCCCCCCACGTACCCATCTACCCCCCCCCCCCCACGTACCTACCTACCACCCCCCCCCCCGCAACGTACCTGACCCCACCCCACCTACCTGCCCCCACCAGCAACTACCCACACCACTGAACTGAAAAAATTTTAACGCTTTTTATGTTAAATTGGTCTACTATTTTTGTTATTTCTAGTGTTTTTTTTTCGATATTCAGATTTTGTCCAAGTTAGGGTTGAGATTATTTTGCATGAAGATTCGAGTCGTTTCCGGTTTTCTACCGGCTATGTTTTTTATGCAAAATTTTCGCTTGACAATTTTGACTTTTCGAGTGACTTTTACGCCCTTGACTTTTTGCGTTTCGCGTGGTCTAAATTTATCTCTCAATCACAATTTCAATTAGCTGAACTCAATTGGCGGCAATTTAATACTAAAAGTCAAATGAAAAGTACGCCGAAACTGGTGTCATTTTTTAATTTAAATCTTAATAGTGGTATAAGTTAACCTCTAATGTGGTTATTTGAAGCACACTATAGAACTTCTTAGTCCAATTTAGGCTCCTCCCCGACTGAAGCAGGCTACAATTGATTAGAGTTCCCACTAGTTGTTCGAGAGCAATTCTTCCGACGTTTAGTCGGTTATGTTTCGTATATTTCGTCGGGTTTTTTGCTTGATCGTTTTTCCTCTGACCGCTTCGACCCATTTCCACTAACTATCCCCCCCCCCCCGAAAAAAAGAAACCATTGATACTATTGTACTCTTCATTGCGGCTTTAAGGTTAAGCTGACTAAAATGAAAGTCAACGACTCAACATTCGTTTGAGTTACATTCAACCGAGGTTAGTCGTTTTTTTGGGACTCAAAACTAGCAGTAAAACTGTCCCCAAAAAGTTTTAGAGAATAAAAAATGAAAATTTGTTGGTGTTTCTATTTTCTTGATTAGCATGGACTTTTCTGATTTCTTTTTTTATTTTCTAGTAGACTTTTTCTCATAGCCTCCTTGACGGCGCATGACGGTCCTATTTTTGTTTAAGCTTGACGTCTCTGGGCTAGTTTTATTCTCTGATCATTTTGGTCAACGATAAATGCACGATCATTTTGGTCAAACAAAAATCTAAAGTAAATGCAAACAATTTTGAAAAAGTAAATCAACATTGCCAGGGTAAAATCTTTAAGCCAGATTTAGGTGCCCAGTGTAAAACTTTCCTGTTTAGTTTCCGTTAACAGTTGTAATGATAATTGGTAGCAATTATTTTATCCTCCTATTAATAAATAGAATTAAAACTATCAACCAACTGCGAACCAAATGGCCCGTACTTATTGATAATTTCTACTACTTATTTTGGATCTCTCGCTTTATGGCCCCCATCATGATAT
Organism: Convolutriloba macropyga; assembly: GCF_964194025.1. Taxonomy (NCBI): domain Eukaryota; kingdom Metazoa; phylum Xenacoelomorpha; order Acoela; family Convolutidae; genus Convolutriloba; species Convolutriloba macropyga. The sequence continues at coordinate 24,202,429 of NC_134469.1, read as the reverse complement.
GTTTCGCATATAAAGGTTATATGACCTCTAAGCTGGGGGATATAATGGGAAAAACCCGTTAATCTTTTAAAAGTTACCTCTTTTCCTCCTTAATTCTTATTGAGGTCATGGAAATCAATCGTGGATGATTTTGGTTAATCTGCTTGTTACAATTCTCTTTTCGTTCTGTCGTTCTCGAGACTTCTAGCATTATAACGTGCTCACGTGTATTATAGTAAGTGTTTTTCAACACGCAAGAGAGATGTTAGTTTTTTCGAACATTTTTTCTATTACTGGATTGATTTGGCGGACAACGGTTGCTGTAAGTAGATTCCTCGAGACCGATTGAACGTGAAAGGTTTCTCTAAGAGTTACTTTTGATGGCCAATATAGATAAATTCAGTTGGCGACAACGAACTCACGATTGATTGATTCATCTTATGTTTGATTGATCTCATCTTTGACTTTTCGTCCTCAACAAAGGGATGAACAGGTAGCGCCCAGCATGCATTGAGTTTCATTAGAGGCCCTTAGCCGCGTTTAGTAGTCCTTCAAGTGCTTAGTGTGGTGAATCTACTGGGAAGGCCGTAGTTTAAGGTTAAAAGGTCATTATTGGGAGTTTTTGACCCCAAAATGTTGTAATTTTTCGTGTTTTTTTGTCATTTTTTGAATTTTTTCCGGACCAGTCTAAAATTGAAGCTGGTTAAAGTTGCTAAAGGTCTTTTGCAAAACATAAGTACTCTTTATGACCATTTTGAGAGCTATATGATTTGGTACTCCAAACTTGCAAATTTTATAATTTTCTTAATTTTTCAGTCTTATTTGTCAAGGAACCTCTTCTAGGGTTTAATAATAAGTTTATGCATAGTTTTTAGTGGTAATGAGATGGTTTTCAAATTTAAGCATCACGAATTTTAGCATTTTTTGACAAAACTTGCAATTTTTTCAAACTTTTTAATTTACTTATATTGTCATTTAGATTTTTCTAGCTTCAGGGGCCAGAAAACCTCCTTAAGAATTTCGTAATAATTTACTGAAAATTTTTTTGGCCATAATTTTCAACTTTTTAACAAATTTTTGCAATTTGTTGGTAAAACTTGCAATTTTTTTTTCTTTTTTTGAATTTTTGTCATTTTTTGTTTTCTCCAGCCTCAGGAGCCAAGGAACTTTCTCTAGGGTTTGATATAAGGTTACTACATTGTTTTAGATGTAATGGGATGTTTTTCAAAATTTTAATATCCCGAATTTAAGCAATTTTTGAAAAAAATATTTGCACTTTTTCCAGTTTTTTTTGGATATTTTTTTGACTTTTTTAAAGGGCCAGGGTCCTCCTACATGGCTCAATAAAAAGATGCTGCATGTTTTCAAGAGTTAATGGGATTGTAATTAGTTTTTTAAAGACTCCAATTTTAGCAATTTTTGATAAAATTTAAATTTTCAAATTTCGGAGAATTATGATCATGTTCCAAGTGTATGGATCTTTATGCGCCAGTGAAGCTATTATAAGGATACTATTATTAGGCTTGTAATGGGGATACTGGATGGTCTCTTAAGACCTTGAAATGGTTCTGAAGATACCAATATCACGATTTTTTGATAAAATTTAATTTTTTCCAAATTTTCCGAAAATTATCATGTTCAAGTTTATGGATCTTTATGAGTCAGTGAAACTATTTAAAGCTTGAAATAGGGATACTGTTTAGTCTCCTGAGACAAAATGGTTTGGAAGATTTTTGCTATCTTGATTTTTAGAATTTTTGAATATTTTCGTCCTTTTCGGAGTATAGCTATCTTTACTGGCCAGCGAGTTTTTTAAGACTTTCAGATGAGTTACTTGACAGAACTCTAGAGACCAAAAATGGTTTTGAACATTTTTTCACTGCGAAATCTGGAAACTTTTCTAATTTAGCTTTTTCCAGTTTTTTTTTGTTTTAATTACTACCAAGGCTAAAATACTAAAAGTTGCAGAGCCGAATCTCATCATGGAAAATATTCCTAATTCTCTCTCTCTCTCTCTCTCTCTCTCTCTCTCTCTCTGTCAGTTGGGGTTTCTCTCCTCTCTCTTTCTCTCGTTCACGTTTTATCTCTCACACTATCTCTCTCTCTCTCTCTCTCTCCCTCTTTCTCTCTCTACTTGTTGATGCCGCACTACAGTTGCTGTTATGTTGCGTGATGTCATCATCTATTATCTGCATCAACGCTGAATTATAGTAGAAATCTTTTTTGACTTTACCTGCAGTCTTTAGGAAATCATTGTTAATTGCTCTCGAACGAAGTTTGTATCAATTATATTAATCCTGTTCGTCTTTTTTTAAGCGATTTTTTTGCTTGGCTGGTTCTTTGTCCTACCCATTTGAATTTTTGTCCTCATAAACGGGATAAAGAGGTAGCGCCCAGTGGGTAATAAGTTTTAAAGAGCCTTTCAGTTCACTAGTCTCCAAGTCTCTGATTCACAGAAACTGTTTTGGAGACTTATACTTATCGTGTGAAGGGCGGTTCTTAGGAATTGATTTTCCCACCCCCTCCCCCCGCAGTCGCATCCCCCCAATCCCCACCCCTGCACATCGGTCAGGCCTGCACATCGGTCACCCCCCACCCACCGGCTTCGGTGCACCCCTCACCTCTCGCCCATTCAATTAAGCTACAGCAAGCCTCACTAAACCGTGGCTAGCTACTTACGGAGTCAACCGATCACCGGTCGTTTGAGAGCAATTTGCCCGACGTTATTCGTTTGTTTTAAAAATTTTTTTAAGTAAAGTAGGTAGTTTTCGTTTAGATGTTTGGGGGTTCGATAAGAAAGCTGTCAAATCGCTGAAACGAGTCCAAAGTGCACCTTCAGAAGTAAGCTATTTTTCCTCATCCTGCATCTCTCCGGAATCGAAAAAAGTTCTGTTGATCTGGTTATTTGATACAGGATTCAATTACGAACCGGGTTGCTGGCTTCTCTTGTTGCAACGTGTTCATTGGCCATCACAGCTGTGTCACATCTCTTGTAGTCATCTCGGGGTTTCAACATATTTACCTGGTAAGCTGTACTTCCTCGTGTCATACAGCGATTTGTCATATAACGTAAGGCCCCCTCCCATCAAGGTAAACATACCATAATGGGAATGATGGGCCTATAATGGGAATGACCCCAAATTTGATCGCTAATTCCAATAATCGTTGATTCGAATAATTTGATTGAATTTAATTTAAGTTCGACCGTAGTTGTAAAACGAAAGCACGTGCAAAGAGAGACAAAACGTCCCCAAGGAATCGTTATTGTCACCACCACGTTAAATACTGTTTCAACCCTGCTAAATTTTTCTGTAGTGCGTAATCTTTTAGATCTCGCAAAGAATTATGCGAGGTCTTCACTCATGAACTCGTAGCTTTGGGAAATGTCCCTCTATGTTACTATTGGTGCTAGGACAATAGAGCGAAAGACAGTAGAGTTAAAGAGAAATCATTCAAATGGCATAATAGCCAATCAAATTGAGCGCTCACTTATAATACAGCGTATAACCTGTTTATGTTGCTTGATTTGGATAGATTCATATCAAGTTCCACAGGTCGCGAGGGCGTGCGCGTCGGCGCTAGGGAAACAAGTCGATGTTTATAAAAGTAGACTTTTTGCATCTAGGCAATCAGGACTCAGCAAAATTTCATTCTTTTCTGATTAATAGCCGCACAGCGATAGCTGGGCCTATTAGTGGCCTTCTCTTGGTTTTTTATTGCGTCGTCAAGATTTTTGTTGCGACCATATGACGTCTCAATCACTTTAAATTTGCCTTTTGTTCATTCGTTCTTGCAATTTCAACTGAAGTAGGTGCATAACGTCAATTTTCAGTCCTAGTGGAGCGAGATTTTCATTCGCGTGATTAAATTTTGGTCACACGTAACTTATCTCGCTCTCAAAAATGACTTGCTAACTTTGAAATTGACTTTTTTCTTTACTTTAATTCAAATAGATAAGGTCAAGTGAATGTGTGTCACTCTAAATGAAGGTCATTTGAGAGCAGCTAATAAAAGCAGCAAAAACTTATACAGATTCTTAATTAAAATACAACATATCAGCTTTCAATGAATAGAGAATTTTTTGGTCTGTACGAAAATATGGCGGCTGTTTTCTGACCAGCTATTTTTGGTTGATAATTTTTTATCTCAACCATGGGATGTAATCATTGGCAAGGATCTTTGCCGTTCGTGCCCCTCCCCCAATACATTATGCTCCCCCAGTTACAGAGCACTTGTCATTACATGGTACATCTTTATGTAGAAATATGGAACGTGCGTCTGATGGTGCAATTAATATGCACCCACTAACCTGGGGGGACACAAACGGAAAAGATCCTTTCACATAAATAAAGCTTTCAGCCGAAAATAAACATGACCGTTTTTGGGTAAACTGGTTTCATGTTCGGTTTTGATGGATTCATATCAAGCTCCACAAGCGCGAGGCCTGACCAAAGGCTGAGCGGCTCTTATTAGGCGCTTTTTTCCAGAATCTCCAAAGTATTTGGGTTGTTTTGTTGCGCCTCCTTTTTAAGATCTGTTCAGTTTTTTTGGCCTTTTCACATCGATGAGATGTCAAACTAGAGTAGTGATTTTAGTCAGTTTGACATCTCTGATACTTATGTGTTTTAATTGCTGCGACTATTTGAAATTTTTTGAATTCATCAACGTGCAGCTAAAGTTTTTTTTTGATGACTTTGACAATATTTGTTGTCGTAAATTATTTGTAAACATTTGCTTTTTTGTTTCTGTTGTCTTTGCCCGTAGCATCCTTAATGACAGGGCTAATTTGTTACAAGTAGTAAATGAAACTAACTAATGGGTTTAGGTCAAAGCGAATGATTTCGTGACATTGAGACTATTTCTCAACAATTTTTCTGCGTTTTTGGTTATCGCTATTTGTACCTTTTTGTTCTGTGATCGTTTAATCTCATTGCGGACAGGTTTTATTGGCTGCTAACGGAGTTCAATTTTCTTGATTAAGTTGTTACAGTTCAAAGCGGGTGCTTTCTGTAAATTTGACGTTATGACTTTAACAATTGTTTTCAAGAAATTTAATCGAATTTTTTTTAGTTTTGCCGGTTTTTATTGTTCACTTTGTTGTCTGTTCTCTTAGTCTCGTTAATGGTAAATCTTATCGGTTGCTAATGATTCCTAAGTTATTTTATTTCTTTCAAATCATATTTGCTTTCTATAACTTAAATGCTGTTCGCCTCAAACATGTTTGAATTTTGGAGTTTGCTGGTATTTGTTGTAGTTGTCTTATCACCTTATCTCATTAATAACAGGTCTCATCGGCAGCTTATGAGATATAATTGTTTCAGCTTATGAGATATAATGAGTTGTTTGAAATAATTGTTTCAATCCGTAACTAATGTTTTCTGTGACTTTTTAACTGTTTGTTTTCTAAACTCATTAGAGTTTTTGCGAATTTGGGTTCAATATTTTGTCTTATCATTTCATATGATGACAGTTTTATCATTAGTGACAGGTTTCATCGGCTGCTAATGAGGATTAAGGGAATTTAATAAGTTTATTGAATTAATAGCAATCATTTATGTGATTTTGACACTTTCCTTTTAAAAAAATAAAAGTTATTTCTCTAAAATTGCAATTCTCACAGTAAATTAGTCTCTAAAATAGCAATTCTCACAGGCCTTATACTGCAAAGTAATTATGGTTTATTATAGGTTTCAGTAAACCAATAAATCAATTTGTTGGTTTCATCTTTTAGCTGGCATCACGTTTCTATTGCTTATGACTCAGTCTGTAGTTCTATTGTCACTTTTTCAGCTATTAGGACTGTGAAAGATTTTTTTCGACTTTGGGCTTTTTTTGGTATGCTATGGTTTTAGATTTGGCATGTAGTTATGTGTATTTTTTTACTTCGACGTTGCTAAATTTCAGAAAAATTCTGGTTTGTTGCAAATTCTTGCTCATTTTTAGTTCTTGCCTCTTTTGCGCTGTCTGTCATTGATTCCCAAAAGGTTTTTCTTTTGTATACTCATTGAACGGTTACGTATTGTCATTATTTTGAATCAAGTGTTGGAATCAAGTTTTACTCTTAGAACCTTAGATCTAAAGCAGACTTGAAAAAAATGTATTTGTTCCGTTTTTTGTTCATTTTTGCGCATATTCGGTCGTGGTCTTTGATGACTGTCGTAGTTGGGTGTTTCCTGCAGGAATGTTATGTCAAGCCGTTAGTTTTTTCTTTTCTTTGGATTGATCTTTACGACCTTCCCTGCTATGTTTTTTTAAGTTGCGATCACGTTTTACCTTTCGATCGCGCGTTTTGGTTTCACTCAATGTTTCAACTAAATGGATTTTGATTCTTTCTTTTTTAATAGCCGCCTCATCTTCTCAGCCGGCTATTATAGCGCTCCTATTTTTCTTTTTTTTACTTCGTCGAATGAAAAAATTTTTCGCTTTACCTCATTTTGCCGCTTTTTCAACATTTTGCGTGATATCTTTTTGACTTCTCTAGACTAGTTTCTCTCTTCTCTCATTCTGCTAAAAGTGATTTTGAACATCAGTTGCTCAGCAAAGCAATTCAAAATGAACAAAGTCAGTATAAAAAATTGAAGTCAGAAGTAGAAACGGGATAAACCCATAAAGCCCAATTTTAGATGCCCGCTATTTGAACGTCGTTCCTATAAGTCTTAGTTACCATCTCTAATGCTTATTGGTATTGATAGTAGCCCCTGTAGCCTCTCTCTAAGAAACAGAAGTACGTTATCTTCAACTACGAAATGCCATCAAAATAAATCGGACTTAAAAAATGTTTTTGTACAAAAATCTTTTTTTTTCAATATCTTCTGTTCTTTCAATCCCAATCATGCTTATTGGAATCAACGGCGGCTATTTTCCGGCAATCTGCCGGGTATGTTTTGATTAATGCAATTTAGTGAATACGGTCGATGTCAAAAGAGGGATAATCAAAAGAAAAGGGATAAACCGATAAATCCTGGTCACTAGTTCATGGTGCATTAGATTTTCAAACTTCTTTAGAGCGATTGCTGGCTTGCATTATTTAGAAGCTGAAAAGTTCTGTTTAGAAGCTGAATCAAATATAATGTAATATCATATATCAAATATAATAATCAAATATATTCAAATATAATAAGATCTCTTTTTGACACCTTGGAAAAGATTTGTCAATATCTATCGCTTCTTTTTCTATTTAAGTCACGAAGTGTGTCAACGAGCCAATGTTGCCTATGTACTTGAATGATAAAAAACCAAGTAGTCACAAGTGAGAGGTAAAATGGCAGATCCTCTATCTCAGATTTGTTTTTGTTTTACATAAACGAAGTTTTCAAAGTTTATTCCGTTTGTTTGATTGATCGCGTACAAATTTTAATGCAATTTTTGTAAATGTGTTTTTTGCTTGGGCTTTTTTTTCGCTCCGCTCATTTTTCGGTTTCACTTAGCGAGTGACTTTTCTTTGTTGACTTATTTTCTGTTTTTTCAATTGCGAACATTTAGAAATTAGGTCGTTACTAAAATATAACCGATTTTGAGAGAAGAACTTCCATATCCGGTATAGCTCAGTGGTTACTGTCGCGGACTCTTTTCTTGGAGGTCGCGGGTCTAAACCTATTCAGCATTTTAGTTTCTTTTAGTTTCTTTAACGCGTGCCTCTTTATAAATTGAGAGCAATTCGTCCGTGGTTAGTCGGTTTTATTCGGCCTTTTTCCAGCCTTGGGTTTGCGTACTTGTTTGTTGGTAATTGCTCTAAAACGAGCAAATATATTAGTCGTCGGTCTTTTTATGCAATTTATCGCTTGACTGGTTTTTCGTCTGACCCATCTGACTTTTCGTCCTCAAAAACAGGATAAACAGGTAGCGCCCAGCGGGCATTAAGTGCTCTTTATTTCTTTCAGCTCGCTGGTCTTCAAATATGCGATTCACTGAAAATGTTTGAGAGCAATTCTCCCGACGTCAGACGGCTATGTTGTTGCATTACTGTTGTTGTGTTTTTTTCAAGAGCATTTCATCGAGAAAGAATTAAGGAAAAACTTTTCGAAACTAACTAAGATATAAAGTATGATCATATTCTAAACTGAGGGATCGTGATGTTTACTATACAGTAAGGTAGCAAAAGTGATTCGCAATCGGAACATGTCTTTTACTAGAAATTTTTTAATGCTGTAAAAATATTGATGTATCATGAAGAATAAAATACCACAACCCCCCGCCCATTAGCCCCCGGTCACCTCACGCCCCTTCACTTAAGCTAAAGCTAGCCTCGCTAAACCGTGGCTAGCTACTGTCAAATGCGGGTCGTTTGAGAACAATTTGCCCGACATTAGTCGGTTTTGTTATTTGATTTTGGCCAACAGAACGTTTTGTTCTCCAACACCCCAATTGATTAATAGCCGCCCTCAGCCGGCTATTATAGCGCTCCTATTTTTTTTACTTCGTCGAACTTTTTAGCTGTACCATTTTGCCGCTTTTTCAGCATTTTGCGTGAAATCTTTTTGACTTCTCTAGGCTAGTTTCTCTCTTCTCTCATTCTGCTAAAAGTGAATTTGAACATCAGTTGCTCAGCAAAGCAATTCAAAATGAACAGAGTCAGAATAAAAAATTGAAGTCAGAAATAGAAACTGGATAAACCCATAAAGCTCAATTTTAGATGCCCGCTATTTGAACGTCGTTCCTATAAGTCTTGGTTACCATCTCTTATGCTTATTGGTATTGATAGTTGCCCTTGTTGCCTCTCATCCCCCACTGCGCGCTCCACCCCATCCCCTCAAATACTCTTTAGCTAGCCTCCCTAAGCCGCAGCTATGGACAATGCCAACCCCTCGCCAGTCGTTAAAAAGCAAAGCGTCCGAGGTTACTTTTCGATCTGCTATCTCATTTTTTACTGTTTTCCGACCTATTGTCTGGTCATCGTGGCTGTTATATCTTTCTGCTACCTGTGTTGCTCAGTATTCAAATAATTGTTGATGGTGCGAGTTTTCTCTGTAATGATAAGTTTGTTGTCTGTGATTTCAGTTGTCAGGTGGGTGGGACAGAAGAATTATGATCTGGAACTTGGACAAGAATGAGTAAGTTGCTCTAAGGGGAATTTCATTTATTCATGATTAGATGACCAAACGCTACTATGATAACTTAAACTTTCGAAATCCAATGGTTACTGAAAACCCTTCCACTCGAATGTACCTTTTCCTGGCATTGAAATTATTACAATGAGTGCAAAGTGTAAAAATGAGTTGTTGCAATAAAAGGCTCTGAACCCGTATTTTGCATCCACAATACAAGATAAAAGAGCGAAATATCTAAATAGAAGCACCGCTTTATCATAAGCTCTTTACTCATTTGACCATTGAAATTACTTAAATACCAGTTGGAAAAATCTAAACTCTAAATCTCTGTTTGACAAAGGTCCGAGGAATTTTTTATTACTCTAATCAGATTAGTGTACATTAATGATCAAGTTTTGACTTGTTAGCTATCAGTTTTTAGTCGTCTAATCATAAATGCGAACCTCATTCTGTGGTAGAAGATTGTTCGAATTGTACAGATTATTTCGATATCGGATTCAAATGTTATTCATTATCCAGAAAAGCCTTTGGATGTTTTTTGCATTGAGGTTCTCTCAAATTCAATTTGTTGGAATTTTGCCGCAGAGCTGATTGCTGCCTTTGGTAAACAGAGTAGTGTCACTCGTCTTAAATGTGAATAATTAAATTTTAAAAATGTGATAAATAGTTGGAACTTTTATTTAGTTCTAAGCCTGAGGACAGTTGCCAGATGGGACCGAGGATTGAGAGTAAAGATGCGAAAGAAGTGAAAGCTGCCATGGAGATTTCATGCGATGGGGCCATCCTGGACATGGTATACTCTCCCGAAAGGTAAAGTGGTCTCTAAATTATAGAATGTGATGTTCTATGAAAATAGAATTATACTTTGTGATGTAATGAAAACAAGGAGGCTCGGTGATGTGTGTTTTTGATTTGCTTGAAACCCAATCGTTTCTAAAGTCATAACAACCATTCATCAGCTTTTAAATAAAAAATTAGGAATCCAATGGGATATGTCATTAGTGAGAGTAAGTCATAAGACTACAAAATAACAACAAATACATGCAAAGCATTAAAAAAAAGTTTACGGCAGCAGTGTTGAAGCCGTTAAATTCACTAGCTAGTCGCTGAAAAGGTTATATATGTTCACGGGGGTATCAATTGGACACCAATGGGACCTGTTTTAAAGTGACTATTTGAAAAGACAAAAAACCTCTAATTTACAAAATTACAAAGAGTCAAATTCAAAATACAGTGATATATGTATTTTTGAACTTTTTGTCAACTTTAAATCAGTAGCATTAACCAGTCATTAACATACCTGTCATTAACCAGATGAAGTCTACAAAGAAGAACAAAAACATGCAAAACCAAGAGTTCATTAAAAATGCGAGAAAAGTGTGGAAGCCATTAAAACCACGCGTTGTATACTGCACCTTTACATATATCCAAGTGTACCTCTTATCAATGGGACCTATCATTTTCTGATAATATAAAGACTTTAATAAAGAAGCACATACACCCAAAAAATAATTTTTGGAAATTCGTGGTATCAAAGTCAAAATATTTATACGTTAAAATATGATAGTGCTTAACATATTAAGTTTTGTTCCGCTGCAAAGAAGATGGGGCCTGCCATTAGGGAGAGCGAGCTAAGGGTTGAAAGAAATAAGATTAAAAGGGAGCAAATTTCGAAACTTCTTATTTTTCGAGTTTTCAAAATCAGACATTCGGTAGCAACTCTAAAGCATTAGATTGGTTTATTTATTCTTTCTGAAGACAAAGGCACTTTCAAGTAATCAGACTACGTTGTACGACTACAAAAAGCACAAAATGTAAACTAAGCTCTAAAATTCGTTAAAAGTTATAGAAAGAAAACTCATGAGCTGGAAACCATAAAAACAATGAGCTGTTCTCTGAAAACGTAATATTGTTTCATTTTGTTTCATGTCAAGGTAAATGGAACCTTGATATGAAAATCGTCTTGTCTGTAATTGGCAATGAAAAATCAACTCAGCGCAATGCATTTCGAATCATTTTGATTGTAAAACTTTTCAAGGAGAACAAAACTAGCCCTTTAACTGCTGCTCGTCTTTTAAAAACACGTAATTTATCCAAATCGTTGTTTAGTGCATAATTTGAAAGAATTTGATAGAAAAAATGTAAAATATTGACGCTAAAATTGAACACAGATCACGGCAAATATCAAATGACCACAAAAGTTAATATCAGACGCTCATTTGACTGTCAGACGCTCATTTGACTGCAGACGCTCATTTGACTTCAGACGCTCATTTGACTGCTTATAGAACAGTCGCTCTTTCTTTCTCTCTTAACAATATCCTCACTGACCTTAAAGAGTCTGACCTTCTCCTCTTTGACCTTAAAGAATTTTGTTAAAAACACTCGATTCTGAGCATTATTCATGCATTTCTAAACACATAACAGCTCTCAAATCACACAGTAAAGCAATATTGTTGTTTAATAAACAAAAATGATCGATGATAAACAGTATTCCTCTCTGAACAAACAAGACTTTTACCAGCTCTATGTTAAAACTTACAAAAAATTGGAAGAAAAAGAGAAATTTATAGAGGATACAATTACAAAATTTACCAAGATGATGGAGTCTGGTTTGTATATGGCTAATCCCCAACTGGTAGGGAGTGAGACGGTTCAGGGTGGGGTTCCAATTGCAAAAGAATGTAAAACGGTAGGCACCATGACGGAGGCGAACGAATTGGTTCGCGATTTCCCAAAAAAAGAACTGTCACCGGAATGCGAAAACCTTGTTATTGGTAGTAGTATAATAGGCAAGCTTGAGATCGACAAATCTATTCCAATCGACTGCGCAATTCATGCTTATCGTGGGTCCACTACCAACGAGAAGATTAAAGTTTTGAACAAATACGACCCAAAAAAAATCCGAACATTAGTAATTCAAGACGGAACAAACAACGTGCTGAAAGATAATAGTAAATCTGCCAACAAAAATTTCCTTGAACACAAAAAACTAATTGACTTATGCATTGCAAAAATCAATCCAGATGTTTGCGTTGTTTGCGAAATACCACCATTGAAAAAAGTTGAGCAGTATCGGGATAAAAATTTTCTTAATGCTAATATTAAAAATGTAAATAGTGCAGTAAACAAGGATAATAATAACAGTAGTGCTTCCATTGGATATAATTTCTTATATTTTGATAATGTGCATATAAACTACCAGCATGGTTTTCCTCTTCTCAAAATTTGGCTGCTTTCTCATATACTTTTGACATCTAATGGTAGCATCTGTCCCAAAGGACTCTATCAAAACAAAAGCCTAATTAATAAAAGTCCTCAAAACGCCTACAGCTCTAATTATCGAAATAAACCATACAACCACCCCCAAACAAACAGAAATAATTTATCGACTTATAACAATAGTTATCAGCCTGTGAATCAAAGATACTCCGCACTAAACTATAAAGGTGCTTCTAACTATTATGCCCAGTCCTATCAAAGACCCCCATTCCAATAAAACGATAATTTGTAATACTGATGATTTAGAGAACTGATGTTGCAATTCTTTAAAATAAATGACATTGAACATCTTCTTTTCGTCAACCCAACAATCAAAATGTTTTTATTTAGTTTTGCTACTGTTGGCCTCAAGAATTCCCGCGTCAACAGTGGCAATTACATTACATAGCAAAACAAAAACTTTCGACGAAGGCTTTGGAAAAGCTTTTAAGTACCTTCCACAAACAGGGTTTTTAGTTGTAGGATGTAAAAGTATTACTATATTTCTTTTTCTGATTAGCTTAACGCTACTCCTAAGGGCTGGTGATATAGAAACAAACCCAGGACCTGTTTTAACATAAAATGAGTCTATCAAAATGACTCTAAGAAGAGAGTCGGAAATAAAAATTTATCATCTAAATGTACAAAGCATTCTTAGCAAGAAAGAACAGCTACGCACGCTAGTGCACGATCTTGGTCCTAACTGCATTTTTTGTTTCACAGAAAAATGGCTTTGTGAGTTTGATGATATAAACGTTTTCAATCCTGAAAAAGAAAGATACTGTTGTTTCAGATCTGACCGTATTTCGCCTGCCGGAATGAAAACGAAAAAAGGTGGTGGAGTTATGATGCTTGTTCCAAAGGTTTTTTTCCGAAAATTCGAAATGATTTGAATCTTCTTACGAAGAATTTTGAGAGTGTATGGGTCTCATTGAAAATGCCAACTTGTCCATCCTTACTAGTGAATGTTACTTATAACCCCAATAAACAAAACAGAACTGATTTTTTGAACCAACTTGCAATTAACATTGATAATGCAATTACGAAAAACGAAAAGATAATACTTCTGGGCGACTATAACATTAACTATTTAGATACCTTGGAAAGATCTAGGCTTGAAACAGTAATACTTCCTTATGATTTACATATAAAGAACCAAACCATTCCTACTCGTTTAAACCGAGGCAACAATACCAAAAGCCTTCCTGATTACATGGTTACTGACTGTTCAACTATAAACGACACTATAATTTGGGATGGCATAATAAAAATTGACCACTTTGCTACTCTAAGTCTATTAGGGCTTCATGTTGAAACTAAAAAGGTACCAGTACAGAAAAAATTTTTCGATAAAAAGAACTATAATGCACTTGATTTTAAACACTGCCTAGAACAACAAAACTGGCAAAAAATGTATGTTCAGAACAACTTGGATTCAATACTACAAGTTTTCACTGAAAATTTTACGACAGCACTTTCGAAAAGCGCTCCACTTAAAAAATGTTTTATCCGTAATGGCAAATTTTTTTTTACATTAACAGACAAATGGTTAACTAGAAAATCAAGACAACTGATGGTCGATCGAGATAGGTTTTTGAATGATAAAGACTATGAAAATTTCTTTGATCTAAAAAACCAGTTTGGTATTTCTAATGACAACGATTTCGACAGATTTCATAGAAATCTTATTGAAGCAGCAGAAAGTGACAGAAAAAAGTGGATGCTGATAAATGAAGTAAGAATTTCTGAAAAAACAAAACCCAGAATCTACAGTTTGAGAAATGTATTTGGTGATTATGTAACCCAGACAGAAAAAATTGCTAACCTGTTGAACTATTGTTTCTCTACACTTGGGAAATTCCAAGGCCCTCAGCATCCACTACAGACTTCTGGGACAGGCAATCCTAAACAAAAAACTTTTAGCTTTCACTATGTAACGGAAAAAGACTGTCATGACGCAATTAGGGCACTGGGGAGAAATAAACCGATTGGACCATCAAACATTCCTGCATGGGCTATTAAAGACTCAATCTCTGTCATTGTTCCTCATTTAAATTTCCTTGTGAACTACTGCATCAAATTATCTTGCTTCCCCAATGAGCTTAAACGAGCACATGTTGTACCACTATACAAGAAAGATGACCCTGAGGAACCTAATAACTATCGCCCAATTTCCATTACCCCATGCCTTTCTAAGATCATTGAAACCATCTTGAGGGATCATATTAGTCAGTACCTTCACGACAACAAATTACTAAGTAAAAATCAATATGGTTTTAGGAAAAAGTTTCCTACCATCGATTCCCTATTATTTTGCACAGAATTTATCAGAAACAAAACTGACATTAACAATTTTGTCACAGCAGCATTTCTTGACCTATCAAAAGCTTTTGATTCTATCAATTATGACATTTTGGATATCAAGTTAGGCAACTTAGGTTTTGATGAGAACTCAAAAAATCTCTTAAGAAGTTTCGTTACAAACCGCCGCCAATCTGTTGTACTACAAGATTGCATATCAGATGAACTAATGCTTCATAGAGGTGTACCACAAGGAACAGTACTTGGTCCGCTCCTATTTAATCTGTACATTAATGACATGGCAACAAGAGTTGACAATGAAACTGAACTCATACAATATGCTGACGATACCGTTATTTTAACTTTTGATACCTCCATTGACAAAAGCAAAATCAAGTTAGAGCAAAATGCAAACAAACTTATTCGATTTTTTCATGAACATCACCTCACAGTTAATACCTCTAAAACTGAATTCATGATATTTGGTAAGAGCAAAAGAAAAGATTTCAGTGAACAGATAATTTTAGATTCAATTCCAGTAGACGAGAAACCTGAAGTAAAATGTTTAGGGGTTCACATAGACAGCAATTTAACGTTTCAAGAGGAAGTGAAACATATCTTACGAAAAATGGCCCGAGGAATAAAAACAATTTATGCTATTAAAAAATCAATTCCACAAAAACTATTGATACTTGTCCTAAATGCCCTATTATTAAGTCACTTGCACTACTCAACGGTTATCATTCACGCAATTGAGCAAAATTTAATAATGTCTCTTGAGAAACAACTTAACTGGTCATTACGGGCAACCTTTTTTAGACAGAAATTTGAATCTGTTCAAGATATTAAATGCAGTTGGAATATACTACCCGTAAAACTCTTTTTAAAAAAAGATTACAATACTTTTGGAAAATAAAAAAACAGTTACGACCTGCTTTTTCACCAACATCGGGACGTCCTTTAATCACCTGGAATCTTCACGAGTCTATAAGGACAAAAAAATTGTTCTGGGACCAAAAATTTTTCTCTATCAAAAGGCAAAACTCGTTTGTTAGATTAGCGATACTAGATTGGAATGAACTACCCAGCGAAATTAAAATCAAACAAGACAAAAAATAGTTTCCGCAAGCAACTTAGAACTTTCTTCTCCTCAGCTTACAAAAGAAACCCTTTTTTGTGGAAGGTTACTTGTTCAACATGGCGTGACTTTAAATTTGGAAAATGAATTAGAACTACTGTTTACTGGTTGGGTTGACTTTATAAACTTTATTAATTTTTATTGTGAGATATGCGACATAATATGAATTTAACTCAAGTTTTCTGTTATAATATGGAAATAATAAATCCATTTAAATAATTACACTGCCGGACTAATATCAATTGTACTCGTTGATGTGGATCGGAATTCAATGTTTTTTTTTTTACATCGCTAACTCTTAGAAAAACCTAGAAATTCAATAACCATTCATTTTGAAGTTTACGCTCGTAAAGCATTCTAATGGCCAAATTGAATGAACAAAAATAAAACAGTTGAGCTTATAGTTCCTCCTCTACCCCCACCGCCTCTAAGGTAAGGTCGAAACAACTAGTGTCTTGTAGTTAAGGGAGTGGAAAAAGCGTGGGATCAGTGTGAGATTATAGTTGATATTTTTGCAATGCTGGTCCAATTCAGCAGCAACACACAGAAAAGTGAGCCTATTGAGTATATCATATTGTGAAAACAGAATGATTGGCGACTTTTTGTTCCGACCCCACTTGTGGGGGGAGGAACTATATACTCAAATGGGTTTTTTTTTGTTCAGACAATTTTAGCCGATCGATATATTCATCATAGAGAAATATGAGTGGTAGCGTTAAAAAGCTCTTCCAGCGTAGACTTCAAAACTAAACAGATTTTTTGATTTTCGTTTTTTTTTCGGGGATTGAAGTTTTGTGTGAACACCGGATATTTGCCATAATTTTGTTCACTTTTATTGTAACTTTTCATAAATTAATCTTTTTTTAAAAATGTTAATTCAAAATTACATTTCAGGCCTCGAAATGAATATTGATTTGGAGTTCCGAATAGACGAAAGCCGATAAAAAGACTAGTTCTGGTCTCATGGGGAAGTTTACTATAAAAACTATCGAATTCTATTTGAGAGCTCTTTTTTTATAGAAAATTTTTCAATTTTTTTGTTTTCTTAGGTCGGCTAGAGACTAGTCACCTTTCATATCGAGTTTCCGTTAATGACAAACCTGATTTACAGTCTAATGAAGCCCAATCAACAAAACAAATTCTTCTCAAGGAACCTTTCTTTTTTTTTGGCTTCGACTCGTAATTTTAAATGAAATTTTGATTTTTTTGAGGTTTTACTAAATTTTGGAGTCCTATGATAAAACTCGTTGACTAAAAGTGTAATAGGTTTTGTAATGAGCATTAGGTTAACCTATCTAGAGCTTTGAGATGACTGCTAGTGGCGGTTAAGTTTTTAAAAATTTTTTTTCGAGAAATTTTTCAACATTAACCGATCATAAACTCATTGTCGATATTTTTGCAATGCTGGTCCAATTCAGCAGCAACACACAGAGAAGTGAGCCTGTTGAGTATATCATATTGTGAAAACAGAATGATTGGTGACTTTTTGTTCCGACCCCACTTGTGGGGGGAGGAACTATATACTCAAATGGGTTTTTTTGTTCAGACAATTTTAGCCGATCGATATATTCATCATAGAGAAATGTGAGTGGTAGCGTTAAAAAACTCTTCCAGCGTAGACTTCAAAACTAAAAGATTTTTTGAATTTCGTTTTTTTTTTCGGGGATTGAAGTTTTGTGTGAACACCGGATATTTGCCATAATTTTGTTCACTTTTAGTGTAACTCTTCATAAATTAATCTTTTTTTAAAAATGTTAATTCAAATTTACATTTCAGGCCTCGAAATGAATATTGATTTGGAGTTCCGAATAGACGAAAGCCGATAAAAAGACTAGTTCTGGTCTCATAGGGAAGTTTACTATAAAAACTATCGAATTCTATTTGAGAGCTCTTTTTTTATAGAAAATTTTTCATTTTTTTTGTTTTCTTAGGTCGGCTAGAGACTAGTCACCTTTCATATCGAGTTTCCGTTAATGACAAACCTGATTTACAGTCTAATGAAGCCCAATCAACAAAACAAATTCTCAAGGAACCTTTCTTTTTTTGGCTTCGACTCGTAATTTTAAATGAAATTTTGATTTTTTTGAGGTTTTACTAAATTTTGGAGTCCTATAAAACTCGTTGACTAAAAGTGTAATAGGTTTTGTAATGAGAATTAGTTTAACCTATCTAGAGCTTTGAGTGGACAGCTAATGGCTGTTAAGTTTTTAAAAATAATTTTTCGAGAAATTTTTCAACATTAACCGATCATAAACTCATTGTCGATATTTTTGCAATGCTGGTCCAATTCAGCAGCAACACACAGAGAAGTGAGCCTGTTGAGTATATCATATTGTGAAAACAGAATGATTGGTGACTTTTTGTTCCGACCCCACTTGTGGGGGGAGGAACTATATACTCAAATGGGTTTTTTTGTTCAGACAATTTTAGCCGATCGATATATTCATCATAGAGAAATGTGAGTGGTAGCGTTAAAAAACTCTTCCAGCGTAGACTTCAAAACTAAAAGATTTTTTGAATTTCGTTTTTTTTTCGGGGATTGAAGTTTTGTGTGAACACCGGATATTTGCCATAATTTTGTTCACTTTTAGTGTAACTCTTCATAAATTAATCTTTTTTTAAAAATGTTAATTCAAATTTACATTTCAGGCCTCGAAATGAATATTGATTTGGAGTTCCGAATAGACGAAAGCCGATAAAAAGACTAGTTCTGGTCTCATAGGGAAGTTTACTATAAAAACTATCGAATTCTATTTGAGAGCTCTTTTTTTATAGAAAATTTTTCATTTTTTTTGTTTTCTTAGGTCGGCTAGAGACTAGTCACCTTTCATATCGAGTTTCCGTTAATGACAAACCTGATTTACAGTCTAATGAAGCCCAATCAACAAAACAAATTCTCAAGGAACCTTTCTTTTTTTGGCTTCGACTCGTAATTTTAAATGAAATTTTGATTTTTTTGAGGTTTTACTAAATTTTGGAGTCCTATAAAACTCGTTGACTAAAAGTGTAATAGGTTTTGTAATGAGAATTAGTTTAACCTATCTAGAGCTTTGAGTGGACAGCTAATGGCTGTTAAGTTTTTAAAAATAATTTTTCGAGAAATTTTTCAACATTAACCGATCATAAACTCATTGTCGATATTTTTGCAATGCTGGTCCAATTCAGCAGCAACACACAGAGAAGTGAGCCTGTTGAGTATATCATATTGTGAAAACAGAATGATTGGTGACTTTTTGTTCCGACCCCACTTGTGGGGGGAGGAACTATATACTCAAATGGGTTTTTTTGTTCAGACAATTTTAGCCGATCGATATATTCATCATAGAGAAATGTGAGTGGTAGCGTTAAAAAACTCTTCCAGCGTAGACTTCAAAACTAAAAGATTTTTTGAATTTCGTTTTTTTTTCGGGGATTGAAGTTTTGTGTGAACACCGGATATTTGCCATAATTTTGTTCACTTTTAGTGTAACTCTTCATAAATTAATCTTTTTTTAAAAATGTTAATTCAAATTTACATTTCAGGCCTCGAAATGAATATTGATTTGGAGTTCCGAATAGACGAAAGCCGATAAAAAGACTAGTTCTGGTCTCATAGGGAAGTTTACTATAAAAACTATCGAATTCTATTTGAGAGCTCTTTTTTTATAGAAAATTTTTCATTTTTTTTGTTTTCTTAGGTCGGCTAGAGACTAGTCACCTTTCATATCGAGTTTCCGTTAATGACAAACCTGATTTACAGTCTAATGAAGCCCAATCAACAAAACAAATTCTCAAGGAACCTTTCTTTTTTTGGCTTCGACTCGTAATTTTAAATGAAATTTTGATTTTTTTGAGGTTTTACTAAATTTTGGAGTCCTATAAAACTCGTTGACTAAAAGTGTAATAGGTTTTGTAATGAGAATTAGTTTAACCTATCTAGAGCTTTGAGTGGACAGCTAATGGCTGTTAAGTTTTTAAAAATAATTTTTCGAGAAATTTTTCAACATTAACCGATCATAAACTCATTGTCGATATTTTTGCAATGCTGGTCCAATTCAGCAGCAACACACAGAGAAGTGAGCCTGTTGAGTATATCATATTGTGAAAACAGAATGATTGGTGACTTTTTGTTCCGACCCCACTTGTGGGGGGAGGAACTATATACTCAAATGGGTTTTTTTGTTCAGACAATTTTAGCCGATCGATATATTCATCATAGAGAAATGTGAGTGGTAGCGTTAAAAAACTCTTCCAGCGTAGACTTCAAAACTAAAAGATTTTTTGAATTTCGTTTTTTTTTCGGGGATTGAAGTTTTGTGTGAACACCGGATATTTGCCATAATTTTGTTCACTTTTAGTGTAACTCTTCATAAATTAATCTTTTTTTAAAAATGTTAATTCAAATTCACATTTCAGGCCTCGAAATGAATATTGATTTGGAGTTCCGAATAGACGAAAGCCGATAAAAAGACTAGTTCTGGTCTCATAGGGAAGTTTACTATAAAAACTATCGAATTCTATTTGAGAGCTCTTTTTTTATAGAAAATTTTTCATTTTTTTTTGTTTTCTTAGGTCGGCTAGAGACTAGTCACCTTTCATATCGAGTTTCCGTTAATGACAAACCTGATTTACAGTCTAATGAAGCCCAATCAACAAAACAAATTCTCAAGGAACCTTTCTTTTTTTGGCTTCGACTCGTAATTTTAAATGAAATTTTGATTTTTTTGAGGTTTTACTAAATTTTGGAGTCCTATAAAACTCGTTGACTAAAAGTGTAATAGGTTTTGTAATGAGAATTAGTTTAACCTATCTAGAGCTTTGAGTGGACAGCTAATGGCTGTTAAGTTTTTAAAAATAATTTTTCGAGAAATTTTTCAACATTAACCGATCATAAACTCATTGTCGATATTTTTGCAATGCTGGTCCAATTCAGCAGCAACACACAGAGAAGTGAGCCTATTGAGTATATCATATTGTGAAAACAGAATGATATGCGACTTTTTGTTCCGACCCCACTTGTGGGGGGAGGAACTATATACTCAAATGGGTTTTTTTTGTTCAGACAATTTTAGCCGATCGATATATTCATCATAGAGAAATGTGAGTGGTAGCGTTAAAAAGCTCTTCCAGCGTAGACTTCAAAACTAAACAGATTTTTTGATTTTCGTTTTTTTTTCGGGGATTGAAGTTTTGTGTGAACACCGGATATTTGCCATAATTTTGTTCACTTTTAGTGTGACTTTTCATAAATTAATCTTTTTTTAAAAATGTTAATTCAAAATTACATTTCAGGCCTCGAAATGAATATTGATTTGGAGTTCCGAATAGACGAAAGCCGATAAAAAGACTAGTTCTGGTCTCGTAGGGAAGTTTACTATAAAAACTATCGAATTCTATTTGAGAGCTCTTTTTTTATAGAAAATTTTTCATTTTTTTTGTTTTCTTAGGTCGGCTAGAGACTAGTCACCTTTCATATCGAGTTTCCGTTAATGACAAACCTGATTTACAGTCTAATGAAGCCCAATCAACAAAACAAATTCTTCTCAAGGAACCTTTCTTTTTTTTTGGCTTCGACTCGTAATTTTAAATGAAATTTTGATTTTTTTGAGGTTTTACTAAATTTTGGAGTCCTATGATAAAACTCGTTGACTAAAAGTGTAATAGGTTTTGTAATGAGCATTAGGTCAACCTATCTAGAGCTTTGAGTGGACAGCTAATGGCTGTTAAGTTTTTAAAAATAATTTTTCGAGAAATTTTTCAACATTAACCGATCATAAACTCATTGTCGATATTTTTGCAATGCTGGTCCAATTCAGCAGCAACACAAAGAGAAGTGAACCTATTGAGTATATCATATTGTGAAAACAGAATAATTGGCGACTTTTTGTTCCGACCCCACTTGTGGGGGGAGGAACTATATACTCAAATGGGTTTTTTTTTGTTCAGACAATTTTAGCCGATCGATATATTCATCATAGAGAAATATGAGTGGTAGCGTTAAAAAGCTCTTCCAGCGTAGACTTCAAAACTAAACAGATTTTTTGATTTTCGTTTTTTTTTCGGGGATTGAAGTTTTGTGTGAACACCGGATATTTGCCATAATTTTGTTCACTTTTATTGTAACTTTTCATAAATTAATCTTTTTTTAAAAATGTTAATTCAAAATTACATTTCAGGCCTCGAAATGAATATTGATTTGGAGTTCCGAATAGACGAAAGCCGATAAAAAGACTAGTTCTGGTCTCATGGGGAAGTTTACTATAAAAACTATCGAATTCTATTTGAGAGCTCTTTTTTTATAGAAAATTTTTCAATTTTTTTGTTTTCTTAGGTCGGCTAGAGACTAGTCACCTTTCATATCGAGTTTCCGTTAATGACAAACCTGATTTACAGTCTAATGAAGCCCAATCAACAAAACAAATTCTTCTCAAGGAACCTTTCTTTTTTTTTGGCTTCGACTCGTAATTTTAAATGAAATTTTGATTTTTTTGAGGTTTTACTAAATTTTGGAGTCCTATGATAAAACTCGTTGACTAAAAGTGTAATAGGTTTTGTAATGAGCATTAGGTTAACCTATCTAGAGCTTTGAGTGGACAGCTAATGGCTGTTAAGTTTTTAAAAATAATTTTTCGAGAAATTTTTCAACATTAACCGATCATAAACTCATTGTCGATATTTTTGCAATGCTGGTCCAATTCAGCAGCAACACAAAGAGAAGTGAACCTATTGAGTATATCATATTGTGAAAACAGAATAATTGGCGACTTTTTGTTCCGACCCCACTTGTGGGGGGAGGAACTATATACTCAAATGGGTTTTTTTTTGTTCAGACAATTTTAGCCGATCGATATATTCATCATAGAGAAATATGAGTGGTAGCGTTAAAAAGCTCTTCCAGCGTAGACTTCAAAACTAAACAGATTTTTTGATTTTCGTTTTTTTTTCGGGGATTGAAGTTTTGTGTGAACACCGGATATTTGCCATAATTTTGTTCACTTTTATTGTAACTTTTCATAAATTAATCTTTTTTTAAAAATGTTAATTCAAAATTACATTTCAGGCCTCGAAATGAATATTGATTTGGAGTTCCGAATAGACGAAAGCCGATAAAAAGACTAGTTCTGGTCTCATGGGGAAGTTTACTATAAAAACTATCGAATTCTATTTGAGAGCTCTTTTTTTATAGAAAATTTTTCAATTTTTTTGTTTTCTTAGGTCGGCTAGAGACTAGTCACCTTTCATATCAAGTTTCCGTTAATGACAAACCTGATTTACAGTTTAATGAAGCCCAATCACAAAACAATTTCTTCTCAAAGAACCCTTCTTTTTTTTGGCTTCGACTCGTAATTTTAAATGAAATTTTGATTTTTTTGAGGTTTTACTAAATTTTGGAGTCCTATGATAAAACTCGTTGACTAAAAGTGTAATAGGTTTCGTAATGAGCATTAGGTTAACCTATCTAGAGCTTTGAGTGGACAGCTAATGGCTGTTAAGTTTTTAAAAAAAAATTTTTCTAGAAATTTTTCAACATTAACCGATCATAAACTCATTGAAGTCAGTCTCAGTAATAACAGGAGCACCTTCCTTTCTATTGCAACCAAAAATAGTCTGGTTAGCGGCTTCATCTTCTAATTAGTTGTTATGTGACTTCAATGCCACATGATTTCAATTTTTTTAAGTTTTCGATATTTTAGTGTTTTTGGTTCCTCTTGAAATCTAATAACATTATCCTGATATTGATATCTCATATTGACTTTGAGAAGACGTTCCATGGATCTTGGTTAAAAGTTTAAGAGAAAAGCTTATGGTATAAATGGTTTCGACACTTTCTTCTCGCACTTTTGTACTGAATCTGGTTTTTTCCTGTATTTGTTGTTCTTCCCTAGTCATAAGACTTATTGTGATGTCCTATTGTTTACCTTTGTATGAAAAATATTCCTGTCTTCCACTTGAGGCATAACTGAGCGTGTCTATTGACTTCCGTTGAAAGCTATTGAATTTAATGGCTGTTAAGACATAAAAAATGATTTTTTGAGAATTTATTTTTAACAGTAACCGGTCTTAAACCTATTTATGTGAAATGTAAGTCTGTCTGAGTAATGACCGGACCTTGTTGTTTTCTACTTCAACCGAAATTAATCTAGTTAGCGGCTTTAACTTTAACTATTGGTTTTATCACTTCGATGAACGGTTAGTTATTTTTTTTCTAATATTTGGAAATTTTTTGTAATTTTGGTTCGTTTTAGATTCTTATCACTTTATCTTAATATTGATAGTTGCATTAGCATAGAGAAGACTTTCAATGGATCATACATAAAAATTTCAGAGAAAAGCTTATGGTTTAAATGGCTTTTCGAACTTTTCTACTTAATTTTTGGATTTTGCCTGTATTTGTTGGTTTTCATAGTCAATGACTTATTGTAATGTAATATTGATGACTTCTGAATGACAGACATCTTTTTCGTCGCATCGGGGCATAATTTAGCGCGTTTATTAGCTTCCATTGATAGCCATTGACGTTAATGGCGTTGATACTACGGATTTTATCAGAAATTTCGGGGTTTTAATGTATTTGCTCAAATTTGTTGATTTATTGGGAGTCGAATTGTGAAAAAGAACACTCGCATTGCTGTTAAAATTGAATTGAACGTAGAAAACGTTTTACTGAAAAGTTCATCTTTTAATGACTTACACATTTTTCTCGCTCATTTTCTTTTCTGAATTTGCTGTTTTTGCCTGTTTCTTTATTCTTTAGGTAGCCGTAAATTGCTGACCGGTCTCATAAGCTTTTAATTGAGAATTGAATGATTGATATTACAACCAAAGCAGCCATCTTATAGCGAATAGTCTTAAATTTTATGATATTATAGGATTTTTAAGGATTTTTTCAATTTTTTTTCAGGTTTTGTTGTTTTTTTCGTCAACTAGGTTTGTCCTACAATTCCTTGTATTTTAAAAATTAACATGTTTACTGATTTTGTGACGTAACTGATGTTTTGTTTGTTGGACGACATGCGTTTTCATACAAAAGTTATGTGAGTGGTGTTTTTGTGTTCTTCTCTTCGTTTAGCTGTCGCTTAATAACAGTTCCCAATGATTTTCAAATGTGGCCCAATTGAAATTCCTTACTCATTCTGTATAATTTTAGCTGAATTAGTATAAATTGAATTTGAAATAAATACAGTTAAATACAGAAATAAAGTTAAATACAAAAATAATTAACAGTTCCCAATGATTTTCAATTGTGGCCCTATTGAAATTACTTTTTCATTCAGTATAAATTTAGCTGAATTAATATAAATAGAATTTGAAATAATAACACATATTATTCAGATAATAGCTAATGATTTTATTGGCTTCGCTAATTAGTGTTTTCGCAGTGTTTGTAATTTGTTGCTCGTAATTTGTTGTTTTTCTGCATCTTTAGTCTGTTCCTATGGCTCAATCTAACCAAAAACAGGTCCTATTGGTTTCATTATGACTTTTATGTAAATTTATCAAGAATTACTTTGTTAAACGCTAATGATTTTTAAGACTTTTGAAATTATTTGGTTTAAAAATGCTGATTTTTGAATTTCGCCTCGTTACTTCTTTTTGTCGACTTGATACTTAGTCTCATTACGGAAAACTTCCGTCTGCTGTATAGTTAGGAAAAAGTAAATTTGTATTGTTAAGGTTTTATCTGATTGCTTTTTGACTTTGTTACTAGGTGCTTTTAAATTTAGATATTTCTATAGAGTTTTTGTCGTGTAATTTTTGTTTTTGCTTTTTTGTGGTTGTTTTTTTCTCGTAGTCTTTTTAGTGCCATATCTCGTTGTAATGAAGCATGGTATTATTTAATTCAATTATTAGTTTGTTTCTGTAACGATTTTTTTAAAACTCAAACATCTATTTTTGATTATCTCTTCGTCAAAAATGTAAGTCAGAAGACAGTTAAGTCAAAAATGTAGATGAGCGTGGGTCGGAACATCATGTGCAAACGCACATTAACGAGCCTCCTTGTTGGTATCTCAACTCTTAGGGATGTGTGAGGTTAACATTCATTCGCTGTTTATATTATGTATTTGCAGGTAGCAATTCCCAGGTAAGGTTGTGTCATCTGTTTCCAGTGTGTTCATATGTCATATGTCACTGAAACCTCTTGTCAGATCTGCCTTTTGTTCATGTTAGTTCGTACTTTTGAATGTACTCTAACGTCACGTCGTAATTTGTATAGGAACTGCTAATGACAACTTAAACACGTCTGGGTAATTTCGATTAAGAGAGAGAGAGAGAAGACACTTGAATTACTATCATACAGGTACAAGTACCAGAAAAATGTAACCAACATTACATTATTATGACAGAAAGTGTATGGGGAGATGAACAAAAAAAAAAGAAAAAGGTAATTTAAAGTAGTTGAGGAGTTCAAATGTAATATACTCAAGCTCCTTGTTCGGGTTTAATAAGAACTTAAGATAAACCTAGAAGTTAGTAAAAACCTAAATATCCTAAATATTGTATAGCAGATTAAAGTTTACAAGACCGCCAGTGATCATTGACTGATTTAGAACAATTTGTTGTTTTTGTTTTCAGTAACAATTGTTTTAGAGTATATCTGCTCTGTTTTGAATTGAGAAGTTTCTGTTTTGTTGTTCGATCAAGCTCATTCCAAAGACTAGCCGCAAAGCTTCCGTAGGATTTTTTAATATATAGACTTTTGAAAGTGATTACTTTGGAGAACTTGAGTGCGGCAATTAAGCTTAAGATCCAAAGTGGGAAACGAAAGGTCAGTGAAAGATGGCAGCTGATTTTTAATGAGTTTAATTAAATAGTTGATACACGAATAAGCAAGAAAATTTTCAAAGCAAAGTATATCGTATTTTCTTTTCAGGTCTGATGACCGGTCAAACTTTTTTCTGAAAAAGGCAGTTTTGATACCCCAGTTTAATTGCCGATCAATTGAAGATATCGCCTCTTTGGAAAGGCTTGTTAAAAGAAGAATAGGATATTCTAGTTGACTGATTACCAGAGACCGATATAGTAACAGGCTTGTTTCTTTGGGTAAACTACCACGAATTTGGGCTAAAGTTTTAATACTTGTCATTTTTTTGAGAGTATGTTTCACTTGTATATCATACTTGAGGTGTTTGTCTGAGTGTACACCTAGGTATTTGATGCTGTGACTTGGTTCAATTTTTTCTTTGCATAAATCTAATGTCATCAATTCGGTTCTTTTTGCTAACGATGGTTTGGAAAAAGTTATGAATTCGGTTTTCTTAGGATTGACCTGAAGGTGGTTGTATTCAAAAAAGTGGACTAAGTTTTCTAAGCGGTGTTCAAGTTCTTGCTTCGCCATTTGAGGATATACATTGAATATGAAAACACATGTATCATCGGCATATTGAACTATTTTGGAGGTGATTCCTAAATCTCTCATTTCATTGACATAAATGAGAAACAAGACCGGACCAAGGATGTTTCCTTGCGGAACCCATTGTTTAACGCTGATCCATTTTGAGCTGATGCCACTAAGTTTAACTCTTTGTAAGCGGTCTGTAAGAAAATCGTGTATTAAAGCACAAGAAAAATTGTCAAAACCAATGGAGACTAGCTTACTTTGCAAGCAATGGTGGCAAATGGAATCAATTACCTTTGAAAGGTCTAGTACGCGCAAAAGACGCTTTCATTAGCCTCCATGTTTTGACGTACACATTCGGTGAAGTATAGCAGAGCATCTTTTGTAGATCCGGACTTTCTAAAACCGAACTGAGTTTGGGATAAAACATTATCATTGAGGTATTTACTGAGCTGACGGAACAGCAACTTTTCAAATAGTTTCGATAATGTTGGTTTCACGGATATGGGGCGACAATTCATCGGGTCTAGGGGGTCGTCCTTTTTGTGAACAGGTATTATATCTGCTAACTTTAAGGCTTTGGGAAACTTACATTGCATTATAGCATTATTGAAAATCAAAGTTAGTACGGGTGCCACAATATGAGCGCTGTCAATCAATGCCCAAGGTGGGATGGGAGATGGCCCACGAAGTGTGTTTTTTCTAAGTCACAGTAATTCATCGGTTACTGATTACCAGAGACCGATATAGTAACAGGCTTGTTTCTTTGGGTAAACTACCACGAATTTGGGCTAAAGTTTTAATACTTGTCATTTTTTTGAGAGTATGTTTCACTTGTATATCATACTTGAGGTGTTTGTCTGAGTGTACACCTAGGTATTTGATGCTGTGATTTGGTTCAATTTTTTCTTTGCATAAATCTAATGTCATCAATTCGGTTCTTTTTGCTAACGATGGTTTGGAAAAAGTTATGAATTCGGTTTTCTTAGGATTGACCTGAAGGTGGTTGTATTCAAAAAAGTGGACCAAGTTTTCTAAGCGGTGTTCAAGTTCTTGCTTCGCCATTTGAGGATATACATTGAATATGAAAACACATGTATCATCGGCATATTGAACTATCTTGGAGGTGATTCCTAAATCTCTCATTTCATTGACATAAATGAGAAACAAGACCGGACCAAGGATGTTTCCTTGCGGAACCCATTGTTTAACGCTGATCCATTTTGAGCTGATGCCACTAAGCTTAACTCTTTGTAAGCGGTCTGTAAGAAAATCGTGTATTAAAGCACAAGAAAAATTGTCAAAACCAATGGAGACTAGCTTACTTTGCAAGCAATGGTGGCAAATGGAATCAATTACCTTTGAAAGGTCTAGTACGCGCAAAAGACGCTTTCATTAGCCTCCATGTTTTGACGTACACATTCGGTGAAGTATAGCAGAGCATCTTTTGTAGATCCGGACTTTCTAAAACCGAACTGAGTTTGGGATAAAACATTATCATTGAGGTATTTACTTAGCTGACGGAACAGCAACTTTTCAAATAGTTTCGATAATGTTGGTTTCACGGATATGGGGCGACAATTCATCGGGTCTAGGGGGTCGTCCTTTTTGTGAACAGGTATTATATCTGCTAACTTTAAGGCTTTGGGAAACTTACATTGCATTATAGCATTATTGAAAATCAAAGTTAGTACGGGTGCCACAATATGAGCGCTGTCAATCAATGCCCAAGGTGGGATGGGAGATGGCCCACGAAGTGTGTTTTTTCTAAGTCACAGTAATTCATCGGTTACTTCGCGTACAGCAAAGAAGCGAAAGCCAAAACAATTGAAATTTTGCTCATGTTCAGTCTTTTTGAAGTTTGGTGGAGCACTCTTGCCTGCCTAGGTATTCGCCAAGCTTGGAAAACTTATAGTTGAGTAATTCGGCAATTTGCATGGGACCAGTTAAAACGTCGCCAAATGAATTTCTACGACTATCAATACTCACGCTAGGACGGGCCGAGTTTCTTTGTTCATATATGAACTTCCATCTGTCTTTGTCTGTAGACAATTGTCGTAGGAGGTCTTTATTCACTTTCGCTTCATTACTTGAAATAACTTTTCTAAGATTTCTTTGTTTTTCCCGGTAGTGTTTCCGGTTTGTATCGTTTTGGTTTTCAGAAAAGGTTCTGAAAGCATCTTGCTTTTCTTGCAGGGCATGTTTGCACTCGCCATTAAACCAGCCTTTTAAATGACTTTTTTGGTGCAGTCCTAACAAAGACTGCTTTTTTATAGGAGCGTGAAGTCTTAAGATTCTTTCGAAAGTATTAGTGAAATACTCCAGTTGTTTTTCTGGATCAGCAAAAGTCCATAGAAAACCCCAATTTTGTTGAGAGGGTTTTGCAGAATTCTTGTATAGAATAGTAACGCTTATCAAATAGAACCTTTCGGACAGCTTCTTTAGATGGTTTAATATTGCAATGGGATATTACCAACTGAGCCAAATGATCTGATTTGACTATTGTATCACATACGGATGAATCAGTAAAGGAAGTGTCGGTGACAATGTAATCAATTATGGACGACCCATTTTCAGTAATTCTTGTAGGTAGGAAAGTGTTACAGACTTTAAGACCATAAGGATTGAGAACAGTGCTTAGATTGGTTCTTTCAGATTCTTTGAGATAATTTATGTTGAAATCTCCTATGATGGTTAGGGATTTTCGCTCAGCAGCAACAATATCAATGGAACGGTTGAGTGTATTCAGAAAGTTGTCCATTAGACTTTTAGATGGATTATATAAAACCGCAACGACAGCTTTAGTTCCACTTCCCGTGGATGAGTACTCAACCTACATGCTTTCAAAACTCGTTTGCTCAAAATGTGTACACAGATCAGGATTCACTTTAGGAGACAGGATTTTTGGGACTGCTAAAAGAACACCACCGCCCTTAGTGTTGCACTTCCGATCATTTCTGAAAGAGCTATACAATGGATCGAGGTCCCAGAGTTTTTCATCATCTTCAGGTGTCAACCATGTTTCAGTAATGCCAAAGATTGTGTTTGGTGTCAAGTCTTGGATGAGTTTCATTAAGTGTGTTCTTTGTTTCCTAGCACTTTGTGCGTTGACGTGAAAAAATTTGAGTAAAGAAGGAGAACCACTAACCTGATGTTGAAGGTCCATGTAGCCGATTGCTGCTGGTCCGGGGTTTGTCTCCACGTCCCCACATAGTAGTAGGGTCTTTGCTATATGGTATATTATGTAAATAAGGAGTGTGAGAAAATATTCGACGTTTCTGGTGTGTTTTTAACCTATTTTGATTACCCTGTTGCTGTTAACTGTGTAATTAAGATTTGAAATTAAAAGGTATAATAAGAAAACCCGAACAAGGAGAGAATAGGATAACATCAATAAACTTAGTTACAGATGAATGGCATTAGACTTAGGAAAGATCAGGGCCTGTTTGTGCCTTTGACATAAGTGTATGTTTGCTTGGTGTTACCGTATCAGCCACCATTATTGAAATAGTGGTTTCCATTTTTATTAGCCCCGTAAGTATTATTATAATTATAATTATTGTGATAATTAGGCTCATAGTTGGGACGCGGCTTTAGCACTTTTCGTTTATGGGAATCCGCATATATCGCACCAGTATTAGCTTGATTAGCTCTTTTGCGTGGTCTAGGAATATGGTTAGTAAATTGGGCAACATCGGCGAACAGGAGGCTTTTCAAATAGGGGTGCCGGTCTCATCATTAAAATGAACAGCATTGTGATATAGCTTAGACCATTTTCCATTAGACTTCACTTTTTGATTAAGGGGAATGAGAGAGTATACATCAGAACAAGTGAACATATCATTTAATAGCACATTAACTTGATCAATCTTATCATTAACACCATGCAGAGGGTTTTCTCATCAAGATTTTCAACAACTGTGGGGATTTCACAAATGAAAATCTTTTGCGGCTTCAACTTTTCATATATTTGGGAGATGAGCGCTTTGATATTGTTTGCAATTTCTTCGGGGGATTTGTTAGTTTCCTTAAGAATGCTATTGGTACCATCTTGTATTATGATGGTCTTCAATTGCGCAAAGTTCGTTTTTTGCAGTATCGTCATGTTCTCATCCGTTGTGGAACCAGAATACGGGATAATCTCCATATCTAGCTGCAGCTCGTTTTGGTTCACTCTAGCAACAATACTTGAACCCGGTATCAAATTCGTGGTGGTACTTCTATATGATTAAAAAAACTGGAGCTCTCACTTGGCATAAATATTCAAGTTCCAAGGTATGTTCACACCAATTGTGAGCATGCGCAATCGTAAATGTACAAACATTCTAGATTTGGTTTTCCTCGTATCCAAATCTGCTGAAGTTTAGTTTTGCAGCACTGCTTGCCGCGACAATACCCTGTAAATACTACTTCACATTGGAGGTCTCAAAAATTTATTGCTTGACCTCCAGTACTGAAACAATTGTGAGAACTTCAATTGATTCCAACCTAAGATATAATCTTTTGCCGAGGATAGCCACAAATACTCACTTTATTTTTAATATTGATGAAATTATTTTCCGTACTCTCAGTGCAAGTATTAGCAGAAACTGCGAGCCAAACTAGCGCCTGCCCTTGGTTGAGCGATACATCTATATTGCGATACTTTTGGTTTTTACGACTCAAAGAGGAGTACTGGTGTAGCGTCTTGATTGACAATTTAGTTGGAGTGTATTTGAAACGGGAAATGCCAAACGTTACTTATTTATTAAAAACAGGTCTCAACATGTTTTGGTTTTCTCAGCATGCTGAGCAGATTTTTTGCTCTCCAGTGACAAGCAATTGTTTTAAAATGTGTGTCCTTTTACGCCTCGAAGAGGAGTATTGAGATTCTACAGGTTTTTTTTAGCTGAAGCAACTTTCATGACTTGTTCTTTTGACTTTTCTTTCCGAATATTGACTTCAGTTTTAGAACGTTGACTTCTGTTTGCGAACATTGAAGTGTAACAGTAGGTTAACTACTAATATATAGAAATTAGGATCTGCTGGTAACACTCAAGGTGAAAGGTCATTATAAGAAGTTTTCTTTCCATTACAGTCTCTTCTCCCTATTCCTTCCCAGACATCATGCCTACTTGACAATGACAAGGCCCTGATAGCCGAGTGGTTATTACCTCAGTCGAGGTGTCGTAATTGGACTCAGGAGGTCGGGGTTTGAACCTACCTTCGGCGAATGTTTTAGCACTCATAACGAAAAATGTATATAGGCTACAGTCCCAGAATCAAATTGCCCGCCTGTCATTTGAGAGCAATTTTTCAGATGTTAATCGGTTTATGTTTAATAGCTGCCTCTGCTTCTCAGCAGGCTATTATAGCTCTCCTGGTTTTTTTTACTTCGTCGAACTACATCTTTTTGATTTCTCTAGGCTAGTTTCACTCTTCTCTCATTCTGCTAAAAGTATTTTTAGACAGCAGTTAATCAGCAAAGCAATTCAAAATGAACAGAGTCAGTATCAAAAAACGAAATCAAAGAGAGAAACGGGATAAACCCATAGAGCCCAATTTTAGATGTCCGTTACTCGAACTTTGTTTTTAGTTACCATCTCTAATGCTTATTGGTATTGATACTAGCCCCTGTGTGGTTTCACTACGAAACAGGATTATGTTCAGCTCCAGAATGACAACAAATTATTTCGCACTTAAAAATTATCCCAATTGTACAAAAATATCCCAATCTTGGTTATGGGAATCCCAATCGCGGCTATTTTCCGGCAATCTGCCGGGTATGTTGTTAAGATAGATGCTTTGTTGGTAAGGACAATTCAGTGTATAACTCGGGTGGCTTTGCAAAATTTTTCCTATCACTGCAAACTTTAATTTCTACTAGTATCTGGTTTTTTTCTGCCATCTCTCAATGGGCGGGATAATTGAGGTCAGTTAAAAATTATTATGTTTCCAGGCCGTTAAAAGAATTTTATTTACTAAATCATCTTTTTAGATTCCTGATGTTACCGATTTTTGAGTATCGGTGTGGAAAAAAACATTGTACCTTATAGGATTGGAAATTTGCAGGTTTAGATTTGGTTAATTTTCTATCCAATATTTGGTTAATATCTTTTGTGTATTTGAGGAATGAAGAAGCTAGCTTTCAAATAAAAAATTGCGGCTACTGATTGAGTTAGATTTTTTTCAGATAGTTGGCATTTTGTTTATTTTGATTCTGAAATAAGTTTGTTTTCAGTTTCGTACTTTCTTGTGGAGATTAACAAATTCTACTTTGCACAGCAGTGGTAGATTGAATTATCCTTCTTTTCTCAAATGTTTTTGTTCCAATTTTTGAGTTTGTTTAATAATTGAGTTTCAATAACTGTTTCAATGCCTAAAGATTAATATAAGAAAAAGAAACGGACGTCGTATTCGAAATTCTGATCAGTGGGAAATTTTCACATAACTTCGGTTTTTTTGATCAGCTTCCTGCTTGTTTCTTATTTCATCCTGCTATGTTTTGTTTCATCCTTTTGTGCCCTTTTTCATTTTACGTTTGTTCCCACAGAAATGCTGAAAGCTCGTAAACACCATTTTTGCGTATCACTTTTTCTAGTAAGAGTTTTGGTGTTGTTTTTGTTCAATTGCGCTCAAAGAAAATTTGTAGCAATTAGATTGGTCTTTTTTATGCGATTTTTTGCTTAACCGATTTTCCGTCTGACCCATTTGACTTCTCGTCCTCAAAAATGGATAAACAGGTAGCGCCCAGCTGACATTAAGTTCTCTTAGAGCCTTTCAGCTCACTAGTATCAAAGTATGCTATTCACAGAAACTGTTTTGGAGACCTATACTGTCGATGGGTGGTTCTTAGAGGTTGACCCCCTGCGCACCCCCTCCCCACACACACACAAACACACACGCAATCCCCACTCCCATCAGTCCCCCTAACTACACCACCAATCCCCACCCCTGCACATAGTTCAGGCCGTAAGTGCCTCGTGGAGCCAAAGACGAAGCCAACGCTCGCCGTTCGTTTGAGAGCAATTTGCCCGATGTTAGTCGGTTATGTTTCGTAGAGTTTGACCCCAACACACAAACATATTTATATATTATGTTTGGTTGGGGTGAAACTTAGACTTCTCTAGGCTACATTCAGTCGTAATTGGTTGCTTTATTTCCTCTAAGTTCAAAGACTAGTTCCTCAAAGTTTTGACTAGACTTATTAGTAATTTTTTATTCGGTTTTCAGCAAGCCATTCAATTCAGCAACCGTACATCGATAATCCTAGAGCCTAATTTGTTTCCTAGAGAATTCAACTACTCTCGTATCTTTCCCATTATCATTTAGAACCAAATGGGCGCGGGTTACATGACAATTTACCCAATGCCAATATACCCAATGAACTTAGATATTTTCGTTCAATAATCCGAGTTCAAATTAGCTGTAGCTATTACACGTGTATTGTAACATACTGAACAGATAATTTAATCCCGTGTTTGGTTGTGATATATTCATATCAAGTCCCACAAGCCGCTGAGGCATGGTCATGGCCATTAAGAAATATACGTAAATGGTGACTGCCAATTTGTAGTCGGATAATTGAACGAAAATGTCAAAGTTCATTGTGTATTATGGCATTGGGTAAAATGGAATTGGGTAAACTGTGTGAGCTTTTTTATTGAAGTCATTGGTCAACAATGTTCCATGCATAAAAAGACAGAAGCTTAGTCAAGCGTCAAAGCCTGCGCACGAAATATTTTTTTAAAATTTATTCTCCTTCAGAAATGTAGGCAATGCATAGGCTCTCAAAAACACCGGCTGAAAAGAGAAAGCATCTCTTGTAGATTCCAGTCTTCAAATTTTATCATTATACGTGGCATTTTTTAGGTCTACGCATAAATTTTGTGGCAATCTTCTGCCAATTTTATAATAATTGACGCTTCTCAGCTCTTGCATTTAAGTCAATTGGACTGAATTGACTCGGAAGAGTGGGTTCAATTTAGTGCATTGAACTCCCTTTCAGCAAACGCCTTTTAAAATATCTATAACGGGTGTTGTTTCAGGAACGAGTTTGCTTACGGTTGTTCAGATCGACTGGTTTACATTCGAAAGTTCTCCCCCAGTGGCAAGGAAATGACATTAGTGAACACTCTTGTGGGTCACTTGAGTGAAGTTAGTTGTGTTGGTTGGATCGCAGATTTGGACTCTTGGGTCTCGGGATCTGACGATGCTACAATGCGCGTGTGGAGTGTTAGTAGAACAGAAGACCTGTTCCAGACTTTTATGCGCTCAAACTCATTTCCAGATCATTTAATTTTGTTCTGAAAACATGTGCGTTCGATTTGGCTCTGATCAGAGGTCACTTTCCAAGGTTTCTTGGCGACTACAGTTCATCTGTTAGTTGGTCAGAGAAAACGGCTAAACGTTTTACAGTTAAATTGTGGGCGAAGTCAAATAGGTTCTCTTGACGCCCGACTCTTTCTCTTAAGGCGTTTTTTATCTGCAACAGAAGCCGACAATTTCCTCTTGTCAATGAGGGTCACACTATCCTCAGTTCGCAGTTGTTTGGGATAGCGTACGCGTAGAATTCAATGTGTGACGTCAATGTCAAATTTGGTGTATTTAGAGCGTTGATCCAATGGAATGCACGCAAGCATTGTCTCTCCCAGGTCCAGTTACTGCTCTTGCTGTAGACAATCTAAACAGGGTCCTAGTTGTCGCCTCTCAAAACGTTATCCTGTTAGTTATCTCTAGAAATCTACCAAGTTTTCCCTGGCTCAGTTTCAAAAATTTTTAATAGCCGCACAGCGATAGCTGGGGCTATTATTGGCCTTCTCTTGGGGCGCTGTCTTTTTTTTATAGCTGCGAAGCTGTAAGCTGAGCGAAGCTATATTGCGGTGCTCTTGGTTTTTTACAATTCAAAGAATTTGAATTGTATTGGGGCGCTGTCTTTTTTTTAAGATCTGTTCACACATTTTCATGATTTTTGAAGTCAAATTGGAGTAGTGATTTTGGTCACGCCGAAACAGGAAATGGAGCGAAAAGGCGAGTGGTTTTGCGGCGTGAATTTTTTCGCTCTTATTTTAAAGTAGAGTGAGAATACGGTGTTTGAACAAAAATTCGCTTTATCGGTAGTGGTTTTTTGTTCACATGCGGCAATTTCACTTTGATTTTTACTGTTTTTTCGATTTTTTGGATCGGATTTTTTTCTAAATGGTTTTTCCCATCCATTCATAGTCCGTTCTAGGTCTAGTTTTCTGTTTAGTCAATGAAAATTCTTTGAATTGTAGGTCAGGACTTGTCCTGCTATGTTTTTTTGTTTCGTCGTCTGACGCTCTTTTTTCGTTTTACATTTGTTCACACAGCAAAGCTGAAAAAGTCAAATTTTCTGAATGACTTCTTCCTCTCACTAACGGCATTTGCGCGCGTGACGTCATTTCTCACTCGCTTTAGCAAAAGTTTTTAGGTTATTTGCGTGATTAGATTTTGATCATACGTGACTTACCTCACTCAATAAAATGACTTTTGCACTTTAAAACTTAAGTTTAATTTAATTTGTTTAAGGTCAAGGGAACTCATTTGTGCAGTTAAGGTCCCTAATAAGAGGCTTCTGCGGAAAGAGTTTTAACAAGCTATATTAATTTATCGCTGAATGTTTTTTACCTAGTTTTTTTGAGCGGCGTCGATTTTTTTTTCAATTTAGATCAGTATCTGTTTCTATCTCGATTATATGGCACGCAGGTCTATTCTTTCGCAGCTATTCCGGCAATCTGCCGGCTATGTTTTTTTAAGATCTGTTCACACATTTTCATGATTTTTGAAGTCAAATTGGAGTGGTGATTTTGGTCACGCCGAAACAGGAAATGGAGTGAAAAAGCGAGTGGTTTTGCGGCGTGAATTTTTTTCGCTCTAATTTTTAAGTAGAGTGAGAGAATGGTGTTTGAACAAAAATTCTGTTTCTCGGTAGTGGTTTTTTGTTCATATGCGGCAATTTCACTCTGATTTTTACTGTTTTTTCTATTTTTTGGATCGGATTTTTTTCTAAATGGTTTTCCCAATCCGTTCACAGCTTATTCTAGGCCTAGTTTTTTTGTTTGAATTGAATTTTCATTTCTCGCTAGTGGTTTTTTTGTTCACATGTGGCATTTTGACATTGGTTTTCTGTTTATTTCTTATGTTTTTGTTCTGATTTTTGTTAAAATGGTTTTCTCAATTCACTCATAGTCCATTCTAGGTCTAGTTTTTCTGTTTAGTCAATGAAAATTCTTTTAATTGTACGTCAGGACTTGTCCTGCTATGTTTTTTTTATTTCGTCGTCATGATTTTTGTTACGACCATATGACGTCACAGCCTCTTTTTGTTCATTCGTTCATGCAATTTCAACTGAATTGCATGTGTGACGTCATTTTTCGCTCTTAGTGGAGCAAATTTTTGTTCATGTGCGTGATTAAATTTTTGGTCACACTTGACTTACCTCACTCTCAAAAATGACTTCCTCACTTTAAAATTGACTTTTATTTACTTTAATTCAAAGAGATAAGGTCAAATGGGTGTGTGTCACTCTAAATGAAGGTTATTTGAGATCAGCTAATAGAGGCAGCAATAACTTATACAGATTTTTAATCAAAATATAACAGGTCAGCCTTCAATGAAAAGACGAATTTTTTGGTCTGTCTTTTTTACTGTCTTTTTTAAACTGCCGATCTACGAATCGATTGCGGCTATTTTCTGGCAATCTGCCAGCTATGTTTATGATAGTATCTCAAAATTTGAAATTGGAGCTTCTGAATGATAACTTCCGCTTCTGATTTAACATTTAAAAACTTGAAGTGAGAAATATCGCTGAAAAGCTAAAGGCTACTTTCTCAAAGAGCTCTTCCTATTTGAGATCTCAAAGACCTCTTCCTATTCGAGAAGAAATCGAGTGAACTAAGCAGTCAGATGGCTTAGAAACCTAAAAAAAAACTCGTACGTAAGGTTCCAAGATACGCCTCAGAATTGCCAAAAGTTTTTCTTTGTTTTGAGACGAAAGATTTTTTCGAAGCTTAAGTTCAAACATTTTTCCGTAGCAACCTGACTATGACTTTTATTGTGAAAAAAATAATTCAGAGCCCTCATTTTGATATAAATTTACCACAGGCGCTATCTTTTTTTCTGATATATAAAGCAAATTTTCACAAACATTCATTTGCAAAACAAATTGCCGCAATCTGTTTACAAGCTACACATAGCAAACACACAAGCGAGTGGACATGATCTTAATGATTAGCTTCAGAACTCCAAAAATGTAGATAGAAGATCTATTAATAGATTCTTCACTTTTCTAATTTTCCAGTTTAAACTACTGTTGAAGTGTTTAGTAATCAGATAAAGAAAAATGCAGTTCTTTCGTTAAGAAAACGTATGTCTTGTCGTCTTGAACTGCTCTCAAACAGAGTTTGTAGCTATTATTTTAGTGTTGAGTTTTTATGTCATTTCTCGCTTGCCCAATTTTTTGTCTAACGAATTTGACTTTTCTTCCTCAGAAACGGGATAAATGGGTAAGGCCTAGAAGGCACAAAGTTCTCTTAGAGCCTTTCCAGTCTCTAAGAACGCTATTCACCAAAACTGTATTTGAATATTTTATGCCGTGAAGTGTCGTTTTTGCTTAATATTTTGACCCCCTTAGTAATGTTTCGCTTAAATTTATTCGCTACAATTTATTTCGTTATTATTTTCCTAACATAAGTCCTCTAATTGCTTTTGAATTTTGTGAAATTTAAAACAAACCGGACAATGAAATTGTTTCTCGATTTTTACATTACAAATCGAAAAACAATCAAGTTTTTTTATAGCTGCGAAGCTGTAAGCTGAGCGTAGCTATATTGCGGTGCTCTTGGTTTTTTTTGTTTCGTCGTCTGACGCTTTATTTTTGTTTTACATTTGTTCTAGAACATTCTGTCTCGTCACTGCTTAAATGGCTTTTTCGCGCTTGATTTCACGCTTTCTGCGTGACCTAAATTGCGGTTTTTCAGAAACAGAATCTGTTCCTAAGACAAAGTTGATTGTAAGAAAACAGATTGTATGATCCGACAGCCGAGTGGTTAAGGCGACTGGCTGTTAATCCGGTGATCGCCGGTTCGAGACGCGACAGGGAAACTTTTTTTGCACCCAAAAACAACCTCCTTTGAAATAAACTGGTAAGTTTTATAGGCGGCGGCGATAACTATTATCAACTCACTTCTGTATCTTTTTCCATCTGTATTTTACGGCACGCAAGTCTATTTCGCAGCTATTCCGGCAATCTGCCGGCTATGTTATATTTTTCTAACCAAAAAAAACTGAGGTTTTCCTTGATGAAGTAACTTACACTGGTGAATTCTGGTGTATGATCGTCTCATTACTTAATCAGTTTTGGATCAATTGGTGGGTTTAATTGTTAGCCAAACATCAGTAGAACAAAGCGTTGAAAAATGTTACTTTTCATTTGTCACAATTTTTTTTAAAATTTTGATACAAGTTCCCATTATTTATGATTTCAGCTAACAGTCCAATGCAACCTTTAATTACATGGAAGACATGATTCTGACTGGTATTTCGCTAAGTGAAAAACTTCTACTTGACTAGAAAAAAATTACCTGTTTTTTAAGCCAAAACATTGATTTGACCCCCAAGTAAATCCCAATAAAACTAAAGAGTCAATGTTTCAAGGTTTATTGTGAATTTGCGCCGATATGTTTAAGAACAATATGATTTTCTACTTTTACAAAAAATATCTGATTTGAAGTTTTTTTTGTTGAAAACCAAAAGATACTGGTGATAAGTTTATATATTGTTAATTGGAATAGCCAGTCAACTGGAAGCCAGTGGAAAGACTAAATTAGTTAGTATTCGAATTGTCATGATCAATCAGGATCAATTTTTTTCGTTGTTCTTGTCTCAAGCAACCAAAATTTTGCCAACTCTTCTAATTTTTATTTAACTGAGCTTAAATTTTCGAAAAAATTATGTGATGTGGAGTTTCGTTTCAGCTGATTTTAGCTAATTTTTTTAATTTCCACGATAATACTTTGTTAAAGAAGTTAGCAAGATGGAAAATGCATTTCAATTTTTTTATTCTAGTAAAATTATTTATAGTATTCTTTGCATCGGTTACTTCTCTTCTTCTATCTCTTAGACTATTTTTTTCAACAGTTTTGTAAATAAATCAGAAGTATCATAGTTTTAGTTTAATTTGTAATGATTTTCATTCAAATTAAACCACATAAGTTTTCTATAGTTTCTTGTACATGTAAGAGTTTTCATTTGCTATCATTTCCTGGCAAACAAAACCAAAGAAAAAACTACGCGGTGTTATATTTTTAAACTAATTAATTAAACGGTTAAAAGAAAAAAAATTAATTTTCTTTTGATAATGTATCGGCGTCTTCTGTTCCCACGTTTTATGAAATGTTGTGTTTTTTATTCTATCGGTATTCAACTACAGAAAAAAATTCGAATAGTTCAATTTTTAATAGGACAAAGAACTCTTGAAAAAAAAACAAAAATATTATTTGGTCCTTTGAATATTTGTGTTTTTTTTTAGATGGTTAGCTGCTCTCGAACGAAGTTTGAAGCATTTGTTGTAAACGTGTTGGTTTTTTATGCAAATTTTTTGCTTAAGCATTTTTGAGTTTTTGTTCTAAACGGTTCTGTGACTTCTAGTGACTTTCACGCTTCACTTCGATTGGTTTCAATTGCCTTCATGCTGAAATGAAGTCTGTTGCTAATATACAAGTGATTGATATCGGTTAACTAACAACTACGTTGTGGCTTAGTGGCGAAGATGTGTGACTGCAGTCCTGAAGGTCGCGGATTCGAACCCCTATCGTCCGGGTTTTGCGCTCAAAAAATCCTCGCTTATTAATAATAGCCGCCCTCATCTTCTCAGCCGGCTATTATAGCGCTCCTATTTTTTTCAATCCAAGAATTGGATTGTATTGGTGCTCTGTCTTTTTTTATTTTTGTAAGATGTTTTCACACCTTTTATGACTTTGAGCTTTCAAAACGGGATAAACAGGTAAAGCTCAGCGGGCCTCAAGGTTCATTAGAGGCCCTTAGCCGCGTTTAGTAGTTCTTCAAGTACTTAGAGTGATGAAGCTACTGGGAAGGCCGTAATTCAAGGTCAACAGGTCATTTTCAGAGCTCAAGTTTTTGAGCTCAAAATGTTGCAATTAGTCTTTTCGGTTTTTTTTTTTTGTTGGACCAGTCTGAAATTGAGGTTTCTAAAAGTTGGTAAAGGTCTTTTGCAAGACGTAATTACTTTTTATGGCCATTTTAAGAGCTATATGTATTGCTACACCAAACATAAACACGGTAATTTATTCTAATTTTTAAAATTTTTTCAAGTTTTTTGAATTTTTTTGTTGTTTCAGCTCTTGGTGTCACAATAATAGTTTATTTTATAGTTTCTAGTGGTAATGGAATGGTTTTTTAACTTCACGAATTGTAGCAAGTTTTTTGATAAAACTTGCAGTTTTTTCCCATGTTCTGACGTTAGTTGTCATTATTCAAGTTTTCCAGCTCCAGGGGGCAAGAAATCTCGTCTAAGATTTGCTAATAGTTTACTGCAAAATTTTTATTGGCCATGGCATAGGCCAATTTTTTCAAATTTTTGACAATTGTTGTCAATTTTTAGGTTTCTCTAACCTGAACAGCCGAAACATCACCTTTAGGTTTTGATAATAGGTTGCTGCATAGTTTCTGGTGGTAATGGGGAATAGGTTTTAAGATTTTAATATTACAACTTTTAGCGATTTTCAAATTGTAATTTTTTCTTTAGACTTCCTTAAATTTTAGTGTTTTTCCTTAGTGGCCAGGGGTTTGCTGCTATTGAGTTTGCTAGTATTTTATTGCAGAGTTTCTAACGGCAACAAAGTAGTTTCTTGTTTTTTTAGATTGCAAATATAAGTAATTTTTTAAAGAACGCTTGCAATTTAAATTTTTTTGATTGTTTTCATGTTTTTTGAATTTTTTTGTCATTTTCTGAAATTAACTAACTTTATTGGCCAACGAAACTTTTTAAATGTTGCAGATGAGTTACAAGACAGAACTGCACAGAGAAAAAATGAATTTGAACATTTTTTCCAGACACATTTGGAAAAATATCTTTAAATTTTTCCTTTTCATTTGAAGTATTTTTCACATTTCTTTTCGAAGCATTTGTCATATTTTTTTCGAGATTATCTACCTTTAGTGTGAAATTAATCTTTTTTGAGTCTTTTGCGTGAGTTAATGACTATATTGCATTGTTTCATAATTGGCATTCAGGTTAAAACCTTCCAGAGTTTTAGGAATAATTGTTTTTTTGTTTAGTTTGATTCTTTTAGTTTCTCAACTTTCGAGATTTCGTCTTTTTGGCTGGGATTGTTCAATTGATCTGCTGGTCAGGTACATTAGTCTTGTTTTTCACTCAATTCCTTGGATTGTATTTCAGGACTTGTCCTGCTATGTTTTTTTTTACTTCGTCGAACAAAAAAATGTTTTGCTTTACCTCATTTTGCCGCTTTTGCGACATTTTGCGTGAAATCTTTTTGACTTCTCTAGGCTAGTTTCTCTCTTCTCTCATTCTGCTAAAAGTGATTTTGAACATCATATTCTCAGCAGAGCAATTCAAAATGAACAGAGTCAGTATAAAAATTGAAGCCAGAAATAGAAACGGGATAAACCCATGAATGAAGCCCAATTTTAGATGCCCGCTATTTGAACGTCGTACCTATAAGTCTTAATTACCATCTCTTATGCTTATTGGTATTGACAGTAGCCCATGTGGCCTCTCTCTAAGAAATAGAAGTATGTTCAACTACGAAATGCCATCAAAATAAATCGGACTTAAAAAATGTTTTGTACAAAAATCTTTTTTTTCAATATCTTCTATTCTTTCAATCCCAATCATGCTTATTGGAATCAACGGCGGCTATTTTCCGGCAATCTGTCGGGTATGTTTTTTTCTTGTTTTCTTTCCTTTTTAAGAACAACTCCCATTTTTCAACCTGTGATATAAATTTGTATTTTTTTATTAACCTATCGAATAAGTGCTGCAAAACACTCTTTTTTTCGCAACGACGGGTTGTCGAAATGTGAAAATTTTACTAACAAAAAAGGCCAGCCTCGCATATATTTTCCCCATTTTGAAAAACGTGTTAGAACAATAAGATTTTGTCGGATAGATAGATAGTGAATGGTTTGTTGGGTATGAGGATTGATGCTTAACACCTGCTGTAGATATTTAATGCCAGTCTCGTGGGGCGGAATAAGAGGGTGAGATAAGAGGTATATTCGTTTAGTGTGTACGACATCTTTTCGTGGAGGATTCTACAGAGGCACCGCAGTTTCTCTGGATCTATAATCAACTGCCTGTTGTTGCTGCCCGAGAGAAATCAGGTATCTTACAGTACGATATTCGATGCCTTTGACCGCTTAAATGGTTGTTTGTAAATACCGTCAATTTACAGAACTGAATCTTTTTATAGTTAAAATGAATTGGTTTCTGTTGACACAATTTATAAGGCTTTCTTATTGCCAGATCAGTCAGAATATAACGTGTCATCACTCTTTAAAATTTTGATGTGCTTAATGACGTACGTCTAAGTAGAAACCATTGTCATTATAGATTTGATTGGCTAAAA
The DNA here is from genome assembly GCF_964194025.1 of Convolutriloba macropyga. Classification (NCBI taxonomy): domain Eukaryota; kingdom Metazoa; phylum Xenacoelomorpha; order Acoela; family Convolutidae; genus Convolutriloba; species Convolutriloba macropyga. The sequence continues at coordinate 24,158,776 of NC_134469.1, read as the reverse complement.
ATTTCATTTTGTGAGGATACGGAACTATCTCTTTTCAGTATCTGAGTGGAGGAACTGACGGCTCAATACAACTGTGGAGTTCTCACAGATTAAATGCCTTAATCAACAATCTAGGGAAAGTGACTGCGAAACAAATCGAACAGCAGAAGGTGTCCAACATTCTACATGGCCCATCAGGACACGCCTACTCCAATCAAGGAAACAAGTCATTAAACGAGAGTGATTTCACAGTGTATGCTGATCCAATCAGTGTGCCACAGTTGTCACGAGAAGTATCCAGGCTCTCCCTTATTAGTTTGACCACTCGCTCCAGAAGATACTCGATCGATTCTGGAACCGGTGCAGTTTAAAGATGTTCAAAATTTAAAGATTTCTGCCAATGATAGCTGTTCAATGAGAAATGTTCTCGCAAAATTTGAAATCATTTTGAAAATTAACTCAACTTTTAGATGATTTACTTTTAGAACTATCAATTGACCTCAGAGAGTCAAAAAAGGAAGAGCTCGAAGATGCACTACTTAAGCGCTCTGCTCGAAAGTACTCGGCGCTTGGAATGGTTACAAATTATATTACTATAACCTGGCAGGCACAAAGGTTAAAAAAAACGTTTTGGCCGCCGAATTTGGATGAATTGATGTAGAGTACAAATACAATTTACAGTTTCTGATGTATGTAATGTATTTTGAATACGATGTACATAAACACAATTTGTATATAGATTACCATATCGCATCAAAGTGATTAGATTAATTCAAACGTTAGACCTCACTCTGATCTTTTTTGACATTTATCTCGCTCCTAAATAGAAAATCTCCAGCGTAGCTGATTGATTAAATTTGCCGATTGAACAAATGTGTGCTACATTTTCTACCTTGGTAATCGGAGCTCAATTTCAATTCAGAAGCAATTAGCGTTAAACCCCCTTTCAATTAAGGGTAGCCGTGTTTGCCTTCCTGGTTTTACGTTTTCATTCCCCCCAGGCCACTCGCATTGCTCCCTGTGATGTTATTTGTTCATGCGTTGAATAAAAGCATCCGCTTTTTCCAAGTGCGTTTTACGCAAACCATTGCAAAGAGCAATCGAGCGTTTGTTAACATTAACTCATATTGAAATTCGCGTTTGCTTGGTTTGATTGAAGGCTTCGTTTTTTGTGTTTTTATTTGCAGAAATTTATTTTTGTTAATTGATGCTCTCTTACAGGATAGAGTACAAATTGGACGGCAGTGAACAGTTTTTGTTTGGTTTTCAAAAATGTCAACTTGAATTCCACAGGAGAAAGTGTACGTGCTTTGTATGTTTTCCTTCATTTTTGTATGCTTTGCAGTGAGATACGGGCGTCCTTACGCGTCGAACTCTTTCTCCAGCCATTAATCAATAACTTCTACTTCCCTTCTCTATCGTTGACATTTTCCAAATAAATCATTATTTCCTCAGCCGCAAAACTGTACTGCGAATACCCCCTACGCTTATGCTTTTATAGCTACCCTTGTTTTCGTTGTGATGAAATATAAGGACCATATTTAGAACATTACATTCTATACGCTTTCCTTATTTTTCCTCTAAATATTGACGCAGTGCGCTATTTTGTTTAATGGTTATGCTTTGTAAATAGAGCGAGATATTGTCTTTGAAAAATAAGTTGTTCAAGAACTTATTTGTGGTTACCATTCTCCTATTATTTTCAAGTCTTTGAAGGTGTTGTTCTTGAAAGGCTTTGCATCCTTTATTAGGTGGCTATCTTACTGCTTAATTCCTCCAAATTTAAATAGCGAAACCAATCGGGTATAGTATTTTTTGGTAGATTGAAGTGATGTTCTTTTGTGTTCTGTTTGTCTCTTGAGGTTTTATTTCCATTTTCAAAGAATATTGTCGCTATTATCAGCCTTCCTTAATCTAATCCAAATATTATTGTGACCTGACGTCTCGTAATTCGTCCTTGGTAAAGGAAGAAGTGTTGTATTGATTAACGTTTTTCAACACTCATTTTCCGATAGAGTTAGGGGAGGGTTACAAGCCTCATGCCTATATAAATTTACTACAATTTTTTACGGTACTTAGCAACCTTTGAAATTTTTGATCAATAAAATGTCAGTCTTGTGGCTGAGCACATACGACACAAATTCCTTACGAGTCAATTTAATTCCGCCTGCTGTTATTGTGTAGCCTCTTGTGATCTAATCGTTTTCATAGGTGTTTATTTCTAAAAGCTCTTGCGAAGTTGGGAGCAATTATATTTGTCCCCCTGATCTGCTAAGCTTTTCATGCTACCGCTTCCGGCTTTTCCTTTGATGTTTTTTTGTCTGACCATTGGGCTTTTCGTCATCGGAAGCGGGATAAACGTAAAGCCAGGAGAGCTTTATTGTCCTGAGCAGTTCTCAGAGTCTTTTTTTGTCTCCAAGTATGTGGTTAACCAAAACTGTTGAGGAGACATAAGTTCATAGTGTTACCCTCAAAACCTCAGCACACAACTTTGCTCACCCCCGTTTCTCTCCCTCACAATTAAGCTTGAGCTATCTGGCCTCCCTGAGCATTCGCTAGCTACTGACAAAACCAACCACTCGCCAGTAGTGTAAGAGCAGCTGTCTCGACGTTGATAAGTTATGGTTGTCTCCACACAAGCGTAAGCAATGTCCTGTACCTATAACATCCAGTCCATGATCTGAGATTGTTTTGTTTTGAGTAACAAGTAAGATGTCTGTATTTTTTCCACCTAAAATATTCTTGTTTAGGGTCAGATAAATTTTTAATGCTCTAAAAATTTTGATTGATTTATTAGGTGAAATGCAGACATGTGGTTGAAAAGTCTACTAATTAAATGTCGTCCTTGTAAGCAACTAACGTGCGGCTACTGTAATCTCTGATGACCTGTTTATACTCTAAGCCTTAATATACTCTAAGAATGCAGTTCACCAAAACTGTTTTGAGGCGACAATTTCATGTTGTGAAAGGCAGTTCTTTAATCTTAGAAGTTTGACCGCCCTCAGTCAACCCCCCCCCCCCTTAGGAACAGCAACCCCGCCTTCCTCCTGAACCTGTCGATTTGAACCCCTCCCTCTCATCTAAACTTCGCAACTCTACCCCCCATCGCTTGACCCCCTCACATACACACTCCAGTCACCCCCCCCCCCAATGCTAGCATCCCTGAGCCCCAGCTGGCTACTAACAACGCCAACCGTTCGCCGGTCGTTTGATAGCAATTCGCTCGACGTTGGTCGGTCATGTTTCATGCTACCGGCTTTTCGTTTGACTTATTTTTCGTGAGATCATTCAACTTCTCGTCCTCAAAAAGGGGATAATTATGTAAAGCCAGCAGGGCATTATGAGCCAGCAGGACGCTGAACAGCTTTTTAGGGTGTTTGTAGTGTCAAACTGTGCGCTCCACCGAGTCTCTTGAGAAGATGAAAAATCATAGTGTGAAGGCGCTTCTTAGCGTTTGACACCCCGCCCCACACATCCCTCCTGTTACGCCGCTAGGTCGACCACCCATAAAACCTCCGATTGCAATTCCAGTCATTTGAGAGGAGTTGTCGCGACGTTAATCGGTTTTGGTTAATTCTCTACACATAGGCATAAACCTGATTTTCAACTATTTTTTCATCATTTGGTGTCAAATACAGAGTTTTAATTGCTCTTGCTTTGTTTACGTTGTGTAATCTTTGGCTGCTGATTAAATTTTAATAACTGAGACTAGAGAGTGTTGCAATTAAGATTATAGACTTGCAGTTGTTGATATTTCGTAGTTTTTCTTGTTCGGATATTTTCTTTGTGCGTTTGTAAATCTAAGAGGTCAATTGAAAAGTTTTTAGTTTAAAATACAACTAAATATGTCATCAGATATGTACGCGTCAAATCTAGGATGAGTAGAAAAGCAGAAATTTATTTTGTAGCATTTGGCTGGCATGTTCAATAGAATAGCTGGATTTTAATACATCTTTGAAAAGCCGTATCATTTTTGCTTCAAACGCCAACTTTTCGTTCAATTCGTTTTGCAAAATTTTTCATATTTTGCAGAATGTAGAACAATATCAACTGCTTTTTTCATGGCTGAGTATATACTGATACCAACTTGTGACGCTGCCGTGGAAATATTTTTCATAAGCTTTTGAGATGTGATTTTTAAAAAGTTGTTTGTAAAAAATATTCTAATTTTCTAAGTGTTTTGGTCTTGGGTTGGATGGATAGTTAGCGATGTGAAAATTTCGCATAACTGCTGATTTTTTTTCTGTTCATTTGATTTCAATTCACTATAAAGGAAACAGTTTTTCCTATAATCTGTGTCTACTTTGGTGGAGCACTCATTTCTCTTTTTGATTCCATTTAATTATTAATTAAAGGGTTGGAACACTTAATGGTTGAGTAGCAGCTAAAACACTTAAAGGTTGTTCACAAATATCAATGATTTGGAAAGGATATGTTTTTTCCTGGTCGCTTTTCGCGTTAGTTTTCATAAATAATCTTCAGAAATGTAAATTGAACATTTGAAATTTTTTCTCGTCTGTGAAAGTATGCTACACTAATTGTTCGTCGTTCAATTTCCAATTTATTTCTATTGGTCGGTAGGTTTAATTTTAAAATTCTTTTGTGACCTCTACCATTCTCTTCTTGTTAATTGCTCTCAAACAAAATTTTAAGCAATTTTATTAATCCTGCTGGTCCTTTTTGGTGCACTTTTTCGTACTACCAAATTTTCCCGATAGTTTTTCTTGTCTGGACAATAGACTTTTTGTCGAGAACGGGATAAGCAGATAAAGGCCAGAGTGCATTTGGTCTCGGAGCATTTTGCTTAGAGCATTACTGGGTTTAAAGTATACGATTCACCTGAGGAGACGATTTCATTGTGAGAAGCGCTGTTCTGAGAATTTAACCTCCACCCCCCCCCCCCCCAAAAAAACGACTACTCCCTATCCACGCTCCACATTCAACCCGTAACCCTGCACGCTAGATCCTGCACGCTACTTTTACAGATGAGAAAAAACATCAAATGTTCAGTTTACATTTCTGAAGGTTATTTATGAAAACTGAATACAACTAAATATCATGATCGAACCCTTGCCTCCCCATCAAAACCCTCTTCCCACCGTATGCGGCAGCTAGCTGCTGACGAATGTAACCGCTCACCACTCGCTTGAGGGCAACTCGCCCGACGTTAGTTGGTTAGTTTGTTTTTTTTCAAACTGAATATCTCTTTTTTAATCGATTCTGAATATTTGGGAACCTTTGCAATTCTGTGCTCTCTTCACTTCCCGTGAAGTCTTACTCTTTTAAGTGCTCGGGTAGTTGTCTGATGCTAATAGTAATCTATTTTCTTGGCTTAATAAATACTGATTGAAATAAAATTATGTACAAACATTTCTTTGGAAAAGGTTTTTATTATGCGTTTATCGTAACTTTATATGGCCGCCGTTAGCCTCACAACGGCTATTATTTAAGGGCTCTCCTTTTTTCAATTCGCTATACCTTTTGATCACGTTTTTCGTTTTACATAAGTCGCCATTTTCACGTTTGACTTCTGACTTGCTTCACTCACTGTTTCAACCGAATGGATTTTAAATTCTTTCTAGCATTCAATTACGCAATTTACGCAAAGTGGTGAATACTGTCAAAGTCAAAAGCTCAAAATCAAAAGAGACTGGATAAACAGATAAAGCCCGGTCATTATGTCATTGAGAATTAGGTTATCGAAGGTCATTAGTGTTCGCTAGCTGACATTGGAATTAAGCTTATTAGCTTTCAGATTAGAAGCTGAATTAAGTATTATTTTAGAATCCAACCGAAACTGAACGGTAATTTAGAACACTTTATGACAATGAAAAAAAACAGCAAAAAAATTCGGTCAATTTATCTCTTCTTTTTTCTCTTTTTCTGTTTCAATCCCGATGTGCATCAAGTGCGTCAACGGCGGCTGTTTTCCGGCAAACTGCCGGCTGTGTTATTGATAGCTGTTTCTCTTCAAAAAACGTGCATTTATTTTTTAAGCTCGTATCAAAGTTATCATTTAAAAAAAACATTGGACTTGAATGAGTAATTTTATTTGATGCCTTCCTGTCAAGATATTTTTCAACGAGCAACGGCATTCGGGGCGCTTCATTCGGAAATGCATTCCAAATTAACTCGTAGTTAGCAATTGTTATTACGTTAAGATTGGGGGTAGCCATGTATTCTCGAGATCTGTATTTTTTTTAGAAAATAGAGATAATTTCTTGTGGTTTTCAGGTGCTACGTAGATTTTTCTGGAATTTAAAATAATTTTTATTTTTTAACTAAGCCTTTTTCTACACGAACAGTAACCAACCAGCGTCTTTTTCTATTATCTGTGCTTTGAAGAAATTCCTGACATTTAGTTTGTTTTTCTACGCTTAATCTGACGTTTCTTCTCATTTTTGCTCTGATACGATTCCAAACATATCATAACCAGCTTGACTATTATAATGCTTAATTGAGGAAAAGATGTAAACCTTTAAGAGAACTTAGAAGAGAATAGAACAGAAGGAGTGAGTGCAACTTCCGGTAATCAATGAGTTACTGGACACGTATCTGTACTGACCTAACGATTTGCTTTTTTTGTTTTGGCTGTTAAATCAGAAGCAATCTGTCCGTTTAAGCTGCTAGTGGTCTATCTTCAAAAAATAATACAGTTTGTAATTTGACGTAATTTTTATTTGAAATTTTTGAGTTATCTCGACAATTTTGTTCTCAATGTGATGATCTGTAGCTCTGCTGTTGTATGTTATTTGACTGGTAGTCTTTAAAGAGCTCCACGGAGCTCACAGACTGTCTTAGTTATCAAACACAAGCTTCAGGTTGATTTTGTAGTTTTTTTGCGTTCAATGATTGTTATTCAACTGAAAATAACTTTGTTTTAATTAAATTCATATCAAAATTAAATACTTGAATATGGGTCATTTAACTTACCTCGGTTTCCTTCGCTTGCCTCAGTTTGTCAACAAATTGAAGCGGCATTTGGTAGGCCAATGCATGTTACCAACATTCCTTTTGTTCATAAACACCTATTGCACATAAATGGGATCCATGACATATTGCATTTCATAACTCTCTTCAAGTGGAATTTTTCGTTATTTTCCAAATTGAATAAATCTGCAATTTATCTATTCTGTCTTTGATGAGGTAATCAAAATACCTACATGTATCCTTAATAATCAGCAGGAAAAGCGTTTTGGCTATTCCAAGTACTCTAAAGTAGGTTTTGTATTCCGTATGTTCAAATCATAGCTTTCCAAAATCTTCAGTTCAGTTCCAATTTTGTTCAACTTTTGGGCCAAATCTGCATAACTTATCAGCTGTATTCACTCATGCACAGTTAATCGTCAGATTTTCTGACTATTTCAAAGAGGTGAATTCGCTGAAAGCCAACTAATCTTTCCTTTGTTCATTTGTTCAAGAATGCTAAGGGCTTTAGGCTCTGGACTATAGATTTGTGGTTGCTACCTGAAAAGTCCTCTTTACAAAGAATGCAGCAGTGTTCTTACTCAATGTGGAAAATACTGAGGAGGTAGCTTATTCCTTGTTGAATATTTTAAATCCATTGTTGAAAACCAAAGCAGGAAAGTTTGTCTACCTTAATTGTTTTCCAATGTCTGAGTTTATAAATTATCAATTAAGCAAATATTGTTCCGTTGTCGCCGGCTGCGGAGAAACTTGATGCCAAAATATCAACGCTGTTTGTATATGTGTGGGTGGTTTATCCAGGATTTTATGTAGCATGGCATTGCAGCTTTATGTCAATACTGATTGGTATAGTGCCCTTTCTATCCCAGATTTAGTAGCACTGCACTGCAAACAAGGCATGAACAAGGTAGTGTGAGAGGTAAAATCAATTGTCTGTCCCTGTTATTTTTATGTGCATGTATTTCAGAGATTGGTAGAAAGGGAGAAAGTATTATGGGAATGGAAGTTTGTTTAAAGGAAGTGAACACGACAGGTTCAATAACAGTTAAGCTTACTTAAAGCACCACTCAGACCGGATCAGAATGGTATCTAGTTCAATTTTGGCACTACATTGTCAAAGAAGTCATGTTTGGTCTCCCCTTTCAATGTTTGTGAGCACCGATGCAACACCTTTCGCTGTTAGAACACCAACTTATCGCTTTACCAACAGCTTGTAGTTGTCTGTAGTTTATTTGTTATTAGTTTGCCACTAGTTTAGTTATTAGTTAGTTAGTTAGCGGCTGTTGCTATCTTCACCTACATATTTGGACTGTAGTTTGTTTTATCATTTATTAGCCTTTAAATGGAGGTGGTTAAAACAGGCCTCTTTCGCGCGGCCTACTTCATGTATGCGAACACGAGTGTTGGGTACTATTATCATTCACACAACCTTGCCACTGCGGAAAAGAAGTTCAAATCAATCGAAAAGAAAGGTCACCAAAGACTCGCTTTTTTAATAAAAGAAAGGATAAGTTGCCTGAATATCTGATTGGTATCCGATCCTCCAAAGTTCGTGGTCCTGTACCTCTCGCTCTGAATTGTTTTTTTGCATTTGCATCTTAACAAACTAGCATTGATAATGATTGGTAGAGGCAAATAAGGTGTGGAAGTATAAATTACGATGTGTATAAATGCTCTCATATAGGTTAAAAGATTGGCTGTATTGTCCTTTTCTTTATCTATATGTACACCATTGTAAAGGTGAAAAAAAACCAATTATGGGGGGGGGGGGGCATTTGAACTTAGTTTGAAAATCACTCCCCGTGTACTGTATTCCAGTTTTTCCTGTTTCGCTGGGGTGGTTTTTGAGTATTGCATAATTGCATACACAAAGCGAGTCTTTGCGTGCTTTTGAACCTTCAGCTCACAGTAAAGAGATCTCCTTCACCTATGGAAATGTTCAGCTTCATGTGATCCCATTTTGTCTGGATAACTATGCTTACATCATAGTAGACTTGCTCTGCAACAGTGCTCTTATCGTAGATCCGGGAGACGCCACACCTGTGCTAGAATTCTTTGAGAGAAACTCCAACTTTCAGGTCAATTTTTGTCCTTGAATTCTCTTAATTTTGGATACCTTTCGGCTTCAAATTTGTGATTTCAAATTTGAGCTAAACAATGTTGTAATCAGCTTACTATTAGTTTAATGAAATCCTATGCATAACTTAACTTATTTGTTTATTAATTGTTAAGTAGGCGTCTAATCCGATTGTTAATTGGGGCTTTTTTTCTGGGACCGTTGTCTCGATATTTGTTTGAATATTTCGCAATTTGGAAATATTTTGGCCTGAAACTGTTTTGTCTGTTCACCGTGGGTTATATATCGAATGGGCGAAAGTGTAGGGTAATTAATATAGTGTATATAAGTAAACGAATTATATATGGAATGATGGAAAAATTTTGACCGAACGGTTGTCAAGTTACTCCAAATGCGCAAAAAAAGATGTGACATCGAAATGAAATCATAAGTAAGTTGCAAACGTTTAAAAGTTTTTTTTTCATTGCCTTGTAACTTTTAGCCCATCGCTATTTTGTGTACACACAAACATTGGGACCACTGTGCTGGCAATGGTGAGCTGTTGGAGAGGTATCCTGAAATAGAAATATTTGCGTCTGAAGATGACGGTGCTTACCTTAGCAATCGGACATTTCGCGACACGGAAGAGTTACATTTTCATCAGCCCTTCACTAGTGCTAAAGTGGTGGCCTACGAAATGCCGGGTGAGATAATAATTTTTCTGACCAAATTGTCGCACATCATTGAATTGTGTTTTTCTCAAAAACTTGACGTACCTTACTGTCAAAATTGCTTTTTCCTGTCTCTCAATGTGATTTTTGCTTATTTTGGAAGTTTGTAGCAAATACACTATAGTACCAAAAAGCTACGTACAGTTGAAGATTTTTTTAATAAGCATTACAAACATCAAATAATTTAACATTTTTAGTTCAAATTTGTTCTCTAATAACGCGTCATTGCGCCTTTATCTTTTTTAATATCTAGCAGACGATTTGTATAGTTTTTATACTGGTTTTTTAACGATATCTGGGTCAATTTTGTTCCAATTATTCAAAGTTTTTAAATAATCGTGTATAGCTTGTTTGGCCACCCCATGTGATCGTGTTGCACCCCAAAAATAAGTGATCGTTTGTCAGAACTCAAAATTTTTTGCGTTTTTTTTCAAATCTCGTTTCATTTCGAAAAACTCGAACAATTCAGTTGCTGGAGATGCACACCCTTTTTTTATCAGTAAAAACAACATTCTGTTAGAACGAGAAAGGCTGCTTGAGCACATTGACACGCCATTTTGAACGAAACGCTTTTTTTCGAACTGACTTTTTTGCAGCCTTTCGGGAAAAAACTCTATTTTTTCTGAGAATACGTCTAACTCTACCTCTAGATATTTAATCGTAGCAAGAGAAAGTGATATGAGTAACTCTGATTCGCTCTAGAGAGGCTTTTTGAGCTTTTAAAACATCTTTTACTGACTGGAGAATTTTTGACAATTTTGGAGATCTGCCGCTCGATTTTCAAGCCTTAGCGCAAATAAATCATGCGTATGAAGCAAGAATACTGCTTTTAAAGCAGAAATGACGCGGTATGTAGCTTTTTGGGTACCATAGTGGTTATAGGCCCGCTAGTTCGTTTTTTCGTCTGTTCATTTTTTCGTCTGACCATTGCACTTTTCGGCTCCAAAAACAGGATAAACAGGTTAAGCCCTCAGGACCGTGCGGTCTAAGTTTATTATCAGTGTGGAACTACATGAATCAGCGTAGACGAAAAATTCATGGTGTGAAGAGCAATTCTCAAAGGTTGACCACACTCGCTTGGAGTTTGACCCCTCCCCCCGTTTTTTGACCACGTTTTTTTTAGTTTTTTGGTTTAGTGTATTACAATACGCATTTTCGGGTGTTTGTGAGTAAAAATTACTGTGTTTTTAAGTCTATTTTTTCTGGGTGTTGAGTGATAGATTAAAATTAATGAAAAACTTGTTTATAATTTTAGTTTTTTAATCATATTGACCCCGTCCCAAAGGTCCTCCCCCACCACCGCCACACTCAGCAAACCCTTTAATGGTATCTTCAAGAGCCAACCGGCTACTACCGAAGGCAACCGCTTGCCGGACATTTGAGATCAATTCCCTTGTCGGTTAAGTTTACAATTGTTGTTTCTATGGTCACCCAGTTTTGTTTTTAGTTCTACAAAGTTATCTTTTCCTGATTTCTCGATAGGTTTAATTCGAAAGATTAGCACTAAGTCAATATTAAACGCAAGTTTTTTTTCTTCAAATGGCAACAGACACTTGTTAAGTTTATAATTTCTGTGCAACCACAAACGGTTGAAAAATATGCTAAAAATTATCTTGAACAATGTGAGATTGATAACCTCTTCAACACGGTCATGTATTTTTGACCTCGCTGGCAAAAATTCGTTATATATTTTTTCATATAAATTTAGGCTCTGAAGGATCGAGTTGGGTACTTTTTGGGTCGATAATATCTGTTTATCGATGAGATTTTACAATGCTGCTGATTTTCATTCATCTTAGGTCTTCTCTTTAGGTGATAATTGTTTGGTGATCAAGTATCTGAGTCAATGTCTTCGTTTGGAGAAAATTGACGTATATCTGACCTTAAACGCTGGTAGAACGGGATGCTTCAAGCTTCGAAATTTCCCTGAAATTCACTGAAAGCTTTACAATCTTTAAGCGTGTTTCACCAGAAATCACGGGGTGATATATATTCACGATGAATGCAAATTTTGCGAAAATTGGACCAAATCCACTTACCCCTCCTCGCCCTGTTAGGCTACCGTTCCTAACTTTGAGCTAGTTACTACCATAGCCAATACCCCACGTTAATTAATAAAATGCAATTTTCCCAACTTTTTTAGATTAAGTTTATATGTAAATTGGAACATTATAGCTCACGTAGCTTTTAAATTTCACTTGGTGTTAGATATGGTGGTGTTAGATAATACAGATCAAAAGCGATATAAATTTAAACCTATTCTGCTGAACTCTAAGTCAAATTTAAAGGCTACGTGAGCTATAATGTTTCAATTTATCTACTCAAATTTAATCTAGAAAGGTTGGAAACGAGGGTTTAACGAGGGATTTTGGCTTTGGTAGACACTAGATCAAAATTAGGAACATTAACTTTACAGGGCGAGGATTGGTAGGGGGCTTCCAATTTTTACAAATCAATTGGCTAAGTAGATGCAGTTTCAACGTCAGTTATGAAGTTTTGTGGAAAACTTTTTCTTATTGCACATAGAAGAGCATACCATTTTGGACGCTTTTTCCGTAATTAGGTTTTCCTGCTTCCGATATAACTTTCCAGATCGACTGTTTTAAGCTAAAATGCTTCCATTCACATAGAAATTTTTATCACTTTGCTTTGCTAGAAATTTATCTTTTATTTTGGAAATACTCGTTTGAGTCGTTAAAAGCTTCTATGGCATTGAGTTTGATTTCATTATATTATTTATTTATTAGATTGATTTCATTAGAATATTTATTCAAAGTTTTATTAGATGGAATGGTAAAAATGCAGAAAAGGATTATACGAGCAATTTTTTCAAAGGGAAGTGTGACAGCGTTTCCGATATCATGGATAAAAACAACATCTTAACCGTCTACGAAGTGTGCATTGCTGAGCTTCTCAACGAAATGTTTACGCAAGTGAGGGGTACATCAAACTTTGATCATTTGAACTTTAAGCAACAGAAGGAACGTCGTCCGACTAGAGGCAAAACAAGGGGAACACTGCTCAAATGTTATGAAAAACGCGCTGAAAAACCAAATACGTAAAGCATATAATTTTGTAAAGGAGAATGAACTTTTTCCCAAAAATAAATAAAATGTCCAATGCTGATTACAGAAAGTTTTTTTAAGGTATTCGCTAACCTATATATAAAACAAAATCAATCAATAATCAAACGGTTCTTTTGTGTCGCCTAACCTTTTCTGTTTTTGGTGCTCTTCGATTCTTTCTCTGGGCCTCTACTAGTTGAGTCTACGACTCGTTAGAGACCCCTCCAGGCAGTTTTTCTTTTGTAACTTTCTACAAATTTGTTAACTGTAGCTGGTAAACTAATTCAAATTCAAGTCGCTCAAAGAGCTGTGCATGAAGGAAAATCTTATTCTCAAATTTATTTGTCGATTGGATCGTATCGTACTGCAATTGATATTCTGATTAAAATCAGGTGAAACTTAACGGAGATAAAAAAAAACTTGAATAGCATCAGCGTAGCTTTGAGTGGTTCATGATGTCCCATTAAGGAAATTGATCTAATCCCTGCAGGCATGTTGGCGCACCTTCTGTTCATTGTAGTATTGAAGTATAAATTGAATCCAATGACGATACCAATTTGTTTTAATTGCTCTCAAACGAAGTTTGTAGCAATTATGTTAGTCCGGTCGGTCTTTTTTTATGCGATTTTTTGCTTAACCGTTTTCGTCTGACCCCTTTCACTTTTGGTCCTCAAAATTGGGATAAACATGTAGACTTATACTTATGATGAAGGTTTTTGGAGGTTGAAACCCCACCCCCTCCCCCCAACAACCCCCCCCCCCCCCCACAATCCCCACCCCTGCACATCGTTCAGGCAGTAAGGGCCCAGTCCAGCCAAAGACCCCCTCCCACCGTTGCCCCCACCCCCGCATGCCAACGTTAGTCGGTTATGTTTTTGTATGTATATTATCGCCAAAATAAATCAGTTTTTAAGAATGGCAAAGAGAAACAACCGGAAATTTTTGGTGTAAAACAGTTCATCAAATGAGTTTCATGGAAACCAGTACACATCTCACTGATGAAAAATGAATGAAAAAGAAAGCTTTTCGGAAAATATCTTAAATTGTTACCAGCGTTTTACCATGTCTAATAATGGTTGTCGCCTTGTGCAAAATATGGATGTCCTCAGATTGTCTGATCATTTAATACGCACTTTGTCCTTATTATAGTTGACCTTTGATCTTCACGAGGTTCGAAAAAAAATTAAGTCATATGTCCATTGTTTGTTTCAGGTCACACTGTTGGACATGCTCTATATTGTCTCACTCCTCTGTCTACACACTCGTCAGGTAAATTAATACGAAGTTGTACGTTGAGGAATTAAATAATTTCGTAAGCCATCTCCAGCTTCGAGTTTTCAAATTGAAAATTGCACAGTACGTGAAACCTTGACAAATAGTGCTTATGCGCAATGTATGAAAAACGTAATTATGTGAACTCTATAAACCAAAAACATCGGAAGAAAAGTTCTATTTTGTTCCTAATTTCACAAGTTTTTAATTGCTCGCGACTTATTGAATTTTTCGTATTAGATTCCTCTCATTCGGAGTTTAAAGAAGATTAAGTATAGGTCACTCTGCTAGAAGTCACTTATAACTTCTGGGGTTCATCGAGAACTGGGTTAGTGGCTCGAGGCATGAAGCCCAGAATTTCGAAATGATAGCTAATGAAGTGAGCCAGAACTTGCACATTTTGAAATAACAAAAGTTGCTTAATTGGTGGTAGTTTACTATTAAAATTGCGCCAAAATTGAATTCATTGTCAAATTTTAAATCTTGTGTTGCAAAATTAGCTCTAACGCAAGCACTTGAATTATCTTTGGTATAGATAACATTACGGCTGTAGGTAAACTTGAAGTCGAATTTTTATATGACTCAAAGATAAGCATTGCTTTAATTGAAGTTTTTTTTTATCGTACACCTAGATTTTTTTCCGCCGTTTCATTCCTCGTCAAGAGTATGGAGCAACTTTTGTCGGTTAGTTCTACCATGCAGCGGTTGTATTTGTTTGCTTCGTTGGCTGTATATAAATATAAGGCCCTTTTGCTTGAGAGACACAATTTTTTTGAAATTTGAAAAGGATAATTTCTTTTCTTGAATTGAAATTTTTTGTGTGTTTTGTTTCGAGCTATTGCCCGGCATTTTGACTTTTGATTGCCTAATTGTGTAATTTTTAATTAATCTCGAACGAAGTTTGAAGCAATTATTGTAAGCGTGTGTATATTTTGAATGAACAATTTTCGCTTGCCGCTTTTGCACTTTTGATCTAGAATATTCATTGACTTCGTGACTTTTTCATCCTTTAGTTGTTCATTTTTGAAAGATCCTAGTTTCTCTCGTTCTAAAATAAAGTCCGTTGCTTAAAGAGATTGCGAGCGAAAGGTAGTCAAAGCCTTTGTAGCTGAGTGGCAAAGATGTCAGTCTGCCAGCCTGGAGGTCCAGGTGCGAACCCCAGTGGAAAAGTTTTTTGCACCGAAATTTCTATAATATGATACCTCTGAATTAATTAAATTGCACCCGTCTGTCGTTCGAGAGCAATTCATCTGATGTTTGTCGGTTTATGGATTTAGTTACTCTCAAGCAAAGTTTATAACAATTATATAAGTCCTGTGGTCTTCATTATGCGATTTTTCACTTGACCGATTTTTCGTCTGACCCCTTCAACTTTTCGTCCTTAAAAACGGGATATACGGGTAAAGCCCGGAGGGCACTAAGTGGCTGAGGTGCTCTCTTAGAGCTATACCAGTTTCTAAGTATGCGATTCACCAAAACTGTTTTAAGAAGAAAATTTCATTATGTTAAGGGCGGTTTCCTAATCTTAAAAGTTTGGACCCCCTTCAGTTACCACTCCATCCCCTCCCCAAATACTCCCACCGTTCAGCCTCCTCCACCTGGTGGTTTGAACCCTCCTCTCGTCCAGTTATACCCCAACGCGTGGGAATTCCAACCCCCTATCCCCCCAGTGCTAACATCCCTAAGCCCCGGCTAGGTACTACTGAAGCCAACCGCTCGCTTGTCGTTTGAGAGCAGTTCGTTCGACGTTAGTAATTTATGTTTAAATGATATTAATTTTAATTCACAAACCGCAAACCTCGTTTGATCATGGTTGACAAACTTTCAAAATTGTCCGAATTGCCAGAGGCCTTCAGACTAGGTGTCATTCTGGACATTCAAAGTATACAAAACCTCAAACGTGTTTAGACAAGGTTTTAGTTGTGCCAAAACTTTAAATCCCGATAACTTCTCGAAAAGAACGGACTTTGATTGAAAAAATTTTATGACGTATTCTACACTTGACAGGCTTTTGAATGAAACCACTTATTCGCTTTGATAGATTGTTCGATCGGCCAAAACTGACTGAACAAAAATTCAGTTAGGCGTATGTCCCCCCCCCCCCAGAAGTGGGGTCGGAGCAAAAAGTCGAGAGTAGTAAAACGTTAGTTTTTTTTTGCTAGCAGAATTTCTGTTATTTAGGTGATGAAAACGCTATCAAAGGCAACATGGAGAGCGAGACAGAGCTATCAATTCAAAGAGGTTTGAATGATTCGTTCTCGAACCTTCAAGTCTATCAGTACGAAAAAGTGATTCCTCGAATTATCTGTGAGGAAGCGTTTAAAGCTAACGATGGAACGAGTTCTGAACTAAGAAAGGATAGTAAATACCAATCTTTACTGTTTACTGGTGACTGCGTATTCCTTAACGGAATCGGAAACATGTTCGAATGTCCAAGTGTTGTAATGGCTGCCACTCTTCAGAGGATTGTCGATATTTTCCCTGAGAATACGCTCGTACTACCCGGACATGAATACACCCATACTATGGTCAGATTTACTCTACAAGAGGTCGACCCTGAAAACCCGGTGCTAAAGCAACGTTTGGATACTATTTTGAGACAAAGAGCGGATAATTTGCCAACAGTTCCTGCGGAACTTAGAATTGAGAAACAGTGCAACCCATTTTTGAGGACTTCCTATTTGAGTACCCATCATAAAGCGTATCTGCAGAAAAGTTCCAGCGATATTGTGGAAATTTTAGCAGAAAAGAAAGCTAAATTTACCAAAGAGCTAAATGCAAAAGGTTCTAGTAAAAGCAACTCAGCAAATTCGATATCTTAGTGAACAAAAAAAGACACCCCTTTATAAATCGACGTTTGATTGTCCCATTTATAAAATTTTAATAAATTATGAAACGTTCAAATGGTTTGATTATTAATCTGAATAATTACGAAGAGCTCTGATATGGTGTGATTGAAGACTACTTCACTTCACGGTTGAGGAAGATGATAAAGTTATTGCTCTGAAATTTGTCTTGGAATGAAATTGAAAGTTTTATCGCCGAGAAATTAGAGCTGACGAAATACAGAGCAATACGTTTATGTGGTTTCTACTGTGGCTGTGTTATCAACTTGTGGGGTACATTTTTGCTTTGCTCTCGGCTAGCTAAGTATAGGCTAGCTAGGCAAGCTAATTTAAGTGAAATAATAAAGGGTAGATCATGCTTCGTAATCCGAATATTGATTTTTTCATATACCAGTCGGGCTAATACCAGTCTGGTTATTTTTGTTTCACTAGATTGAACAAACGTTGAACTGAATAACGCATTTCACATTCAGTTTAAAAAGAAATCAACATTAATACAGTTTCTCGAGCAGAAAAAACAGCATTCAACTTTATCCACTGTTCAAACCAAACACTAAGGTCCGTCAAGAAACATAACTTTATGATTATTCAGCTTGGTTAATACCTATTAAATTTTTGAAGCAGGTTGCCAAAAACTCATAAAGCATGCGGTAACAAATGACATCAAGAAAACACATTCAGCAGCTAACTTCAGCAAAAAGAATGCCCTTTATTTGATGCATGTTCCGATGGTTGTTGATGTTGTAGCCGTCCGGGGTCGACTTCGGCGTCAGTAGGTATGCCTTTAGAGCCCGAGGAAGGACGCGGCCTCGACAGGCATCGACCATAAGCTGTCGATCGTGAGGTGGGTGGGTTTCTTCTTGCACTCGAATAGATGTTTCGTGTCATGCGGGCTCTCTTGGCAATCTGGGCAGACGTCACGCACTTCGGGGTCGATTCTTGACATGTACGAATTTAGTAACTTGCTATAACCACTTCGTAGTTGGGCGAGCTTGACTCTGGTACTCCTGGGAAGCTTCTTCTCCGACTCGGAATTGGGGGTGGCGGGGCATTCAGAACCTTGTTGTTGCGCATTTTTGAGATGGATTTCCTGACGAACTTAATGTGAAGTATGATGTTGCCTCGCTTCAGCCATTTTGGGTGGCTTCTTTCCGGGGCACTTTCAACATCGCTACCGAATTCTTCTGTCAGGGTCTTCCGCATGTCTCTTTCGCTGACTGAGTCCTTGATTCTATGGTTAGGATGGTGTGTCGACTGTGAAGCCGAGATTGTGCTGATAGAAGCTGGCAGTGGTCTCGCACGGGTAGAATCTTCATCTCGTTGTGAAGATCGTCTTCCATTGTCATCCGCGTGCAGCCAGTGGCGCTTCGCAAGGCAGAGTTCTGGCATCTCTGGATTTTCTGCCAGTGCGAATCGGCCAGACCAGGGGACCAAACGGGAGCCGCGTAGTTGATGATGGCTCTCCCTGTAGCTTTGTACGTAGTGAGTAGCAACTCTTTATTCTTCCCCCAGGAGCTCCCGGCTAGGGCACAGAGGACGTTGTTTCTCTTCGCTACTCTATCCGCTACGGTTTTCGCATGGGCACCAAATTTGTACATCGGGTCAAAGGTGACTCCTAAAATTTTTGGGTGTTTTTCTGTTGGTTTCCTGTTGCCTTCCACCTCTATTTTTAGCGTTCTACTTGATTCGTTAAGTAAGTGGTGAATAATGTCGCCGATGATTTGCCAGGAGAAAGTTCAAAGCTGTTTTCCTCGAACCATTTTAGGAGCACTGCAAGATAACTGTTGGTCTTCGTCTCTATTTCGGAGATAACTGGTCCTGAGGAAAGAACTGTGCAATCGTCGGCATAGCTTACCAGCTTCACGTCTTCTGGAGGGGTCGGAGCAGTTGCCATGTAGATGTTGAATAAGCAAGGAGATGTAACACCTCTTTGAGGCACGCCGCTGCTGATTGTCCTTCCTTTTGACACGCTGTTCCGGACCTCGACTTTTGCTTGCCTTCCATGAAGGTAGTTCTTGAGCCATCTCTTGATGTTCACATGCAGATTCAGGTTCTCAATCCTTTCGATGAGCTTGTTAATATTAACCATATCGAAAGCGGCGCGAAGGTCGAGGGCCACCATAATGGCCACCATAATGTTCCGATGGTCGTAACTAAAAGAGAGGAAAACAACTGAATAAGACATTTTTCGAGAACATGTCCCAAATTGAAATCCGAAGAAAGACTAAAGTTAATAACTGACGTCAGCCTTTGATAGTGCGCAACACAAAAAGGCAAAAATAAATGAAAAAATCTGGACAAAGGAAAACGCTATTTTTCGAAATATAATGATAAATTTGTCCAAATAAATCGTTTTTGTTAAAAAAGTTCACACTAAAAACAATAATTTTGCTGAAAGCCACCTAGAAAAAATAACGAAAAGAGAGAAAACGGACATTTGGCGAGACTCAAAAAGTTTTTGGAAATTAGTGACTCCCAAGTTAAAAGCAATACGCATCCTCTTATTGAAACAAGTAACACTGTTGAAAATTACTAACCACTTCGTTGTAGTCAGTATTCAAAACTGCATACATCGACTCTGAATTGCGGTTACCGAGAAAATGACGGGCAATAGTAACAAGAAGAGTAAACATCAACAAAGTTGGATTCAAAAATCACCAAGAAAATTTAAAGTTAAATTGCGTCTTTGTCGGCATTTTCAGCTACAAAATGAAGCCCCTGGGACACTAAGACTGAATTATACATGTTACGATACTTTTAATTTTTGAGAATAAGAAGGAAACATTAAAAATGAGTATGGATCGAAATGAAAAGTTGGTTTGTTTTTCCTTAAAAAGCCGGCACAAAGTCAAACTTCTTCGATGAAAACTAATGTCTTTTAACTGATTGAATTGGTCTAATAAGTTCACTACAAATCACGAAAAGACTGTCGAAGCAATAAAAACCAAAAACTATTGACAAGAAGCGCTGTAAAAATTCACTTATGCCTCCTTATGGAGTCCAATTTTCCTCCCAGGATCTGCATCAGAAGAACAACAAATACGGGCTGAAGTCAGCAAGTCACCAAATATTTGCATGGCGCAATGGCACAATCTTTGAGTTAACCTGTTCAAAGAAAACCTTATATGAGTTTCTTATGCCTGTTTAGACCGTTTGTAGAAACAATTGCGATTCATTGATTCGCATTTTCATTGAATTTTTGAAAACATATTAACAAACTATTCGCTGTTGGTTGATCGAAAATCAAGAAACAACAGTGAAGTCTTCAAGCAGTTTGGAAATTACCTATTCGTTTGCTCCCTTTACTGTTCTACCAAAATCACAGCCTAAATTTGATTTCTCAGTTGGGTTAATTTTTGTTAAAAGTGATGATCTTAAAAAATATGGCTCGACAACCCAAATGCTCTCGATTGTAAAAACTCGAATGCGACTAAAGACCGCCTCGCTAATGAGTTGAACGGTTTAATAAAATAATTGGCCAAAAATGTCTTAACTTCGTCGAAAATTGCGCCACATGTGAACAAAATTCCCGTAAAACGGCCAAATGTTCACAAAAATTTAACCTGGATAACTCCTCGAAAAAGAAGAAATTTAAAAAGTAATAATTTATATTTTTACGCTGGATAGGCTTTCTTTCTAATTATACCATTAATGTCTATATATTGGCCAACATTGACTCAATAAAACCAGTTGAGCACAGTTCCCGCCACAAAATGGGGTCGGGACAAAAATTGTCTAAATTAAAGAGCCCAGAGAAACAGATAATTGTAGTTTTTTCTTAAGATCTTAAATTTAAAACGGATCAAGTACGTACTAGATTATTTCCGTTCCTAAGAGTGGCCATCGTGTAAAGATTTCCTTAAAAAAAACAAAACTGAGTATTTGATTTGAGTAATTTTGACGTTTTTATTAAGACAGTGCGCTGTTTGTTATCTTTGTTTTTCCTTGCGAACAACTGTTTGTAGACTAACAACTAGTTACAGCTAGACACTTTTCACGCTGCTTCAAATAGTTGGTGCCTGCAAATGAACTTTGGCTGAAAGTGGAATGGTGAACACGAGAGTTTTCGGCTGCTAAATTATCACAGCAGATCATGGTTTTCTTCTCTAGTAATTCGCCGGATCTTCTAAATTTCCCAATAATTTGATCTTTTAAATTTCGTGACTGTACTCAGTGGCTTAGCGAGTTGACGCAATCAAAATAACTGCAATAACAATAAATCTGGGTGTCGCAAATAGATGATACGTGTGCAAGTTAGCAACAATGGTTTAGACGTTCACCTTTGAAAAATTTAAGTGATAATGTTTTATCTTTGCTCTTCTGACTGAATAATAAGATCACAAAAGTTGATTCACCTGCTGTTGATCCGAGCCCTGGTGTATAAACAAATGTTGTTTTTCAGAACTGACTTCAAAATTTTTGGATCTCGTGGTAGCCATTTTGATGAGTTTTCTAACAGTAACTGAGCTAGAAAAGTTTTTATTTGAAAAATCTTTCTGCTTTACATGTCATCTAGTGACAAAACATTAGTGTTCCAAGCCGTAGCAATCGTGCTGGAATCAATTTCGAGGTCGCTTAAGAAAAATTCTCTTGACGTACACGTTTTATAATGGCTGGAATGTTGCATCACAGAACTGGAATTAACTTTTTTCTTGCCCTGAGCTGGTCGTGTTAGGGCCATATGTACTTGTAGAGCAAATGGAATCTTTATTGAAGCAGTAACGTTGCCAGCGATTAGTTTGGCTTTTGTTAAGTTTGCTCAAAATTCATAAAAATCTTCGGAGCAAAAATTGTTTGGCTTTGCGTTTTGATTGAGAGAATTCATCATGCCCCTTCGAGCTTCCATTTCAGACTTATTTTATTATCTTGCCCTAAGAAATTACCTGTTGCTTGAATGCAGGTGCACTAAAATGAAATTAGTTCCGGTGAATGGTCAATCCTCATGCGGGTTTGCTGAAATATTGTTTTTGATGAATGCCGACACGTTTTTATTCTTTTGGAATTTTTTTTCTTAAACTGCGCATGAGTTCATAAAAATCTCGTTCATTTGCGTCACCGTTGTGATGCGCTTTCTGCAGTGTTTGTTCGAGTGCTTTTTCCTATGAGTCATTAAGACAACGCGGTTTTTAGCAGCTGAAAGTCTGGCTCAAGTCTCAGGTACAGTGTGTCACAACAGGATTGCTATTCTCGAATCAGTGTGTTTGCTTGTACCGTTTTGCCTGAATTCGAATTATGTTTTTTGTATGATATTTTTAATCGGCGTCAGTCCTCGAATCAAATTCAGTTCAGAGTGCAGACGCTCTTGTAGGTTATACGGCTGAAAAAGGCAAAGTGTAGTGAAAAGCAAGTTTTGTTAAAGACGCGCAACTAATGAGTCTAAAGCATTTGAATTTATTATGCAACCTTTATCGTGAATGTGTTGAATGTTTCTTTACGATCTCTGTATCACATCACGCTAAGTTTGCAATTGATTTTTCCAAATTCATCGGATTAGTGCGTATTTGATTTCTTGGGTGTTCTTGAGTCATCCGAAATTGAGACTTCAAGTCAGTAATGAGGGTAGAGTGAACATGGATTAAATTCAGTTCCACACAATTCAGATAGAGCTTCGAAGACCTCAAGGTTTCAAAGCTCTAACCGAATTTGCACTCTTTTTTGTTGCTTTTCCGTTTTCTCAAAATAAAGTTATGTAAATTATGAAGGGCATTCATTAAGTACTATTTAAGTAAGTCATTTTTGAAGACTAATTTTGTCTTGAGTTTGAGTTAATGAGGCGACTTGATGGAAATATTATTTGTTGGTATCAATTTTTGAGTTGGGGATTAAAAGCACATAACAATGCGCGTTTCTGCAATCTGTTTTGGCTTGATTTCTCTTGAAGTTGTATGATCAGTGCTGTTTTCTAGCGTAGAATCGTCCATTTTTATTAGAATGGCTTGAAGCAAAAAAATACTTGCTTTCTGTGTCAAGTTGGAGTGCAAAATGTCTAAAATTTGGCATTGAAAAGGCTTCGATGTTAACACGATGTTTTTTTGATTTAAAATTTTCTGGATGACCTATGAAATCTGAAATTTGTATTTCTTTAATTCTGATTAATTTATCATTAAAAATTTAGTAGCTTAAGTTCACGATACAATTATTTTGTTGTGGTCTCAAGTACGGGTCAAAAGATGGCATATTCGATTTAAATTTGGTTCTGAAAAAGTCACAGCAGAAACAGACGCTTCATGGTTGTCTTCTCTAGTACTTCGCCGGATCTAAGTTTCGCCATAAGTTGATCTTTAAAATTTCATGACTGTACTAAGTGGCTTAGCGAGTTGAGCAACGTAAAAAAATAATTAGATATGCAAAAATGCTGCAAAAATTGATAAGTGTGCAAAGCTAACGACAATGGTTTAGACGTTCACCTTTAAAAAATTTCAGTGATAATGTTTATCTTTGTTCTTCTGACTGAGTAATAAGATCACAAATGTTGAATTCACCTGCTAAAATGCCACGTTGACTCGATAAACAACTGGTGTATAAACAAATATTGTTTAATGTTGTTTTTCAGAATTAAGTTCAAACTTTTGGGATCTCAAGGTAGCCATTTTGTTGAGTTCTCTAACACTAATTGAGCTAGGAAAGTTTTTATTTGAAAAGTAATTTTTCTGCTTGACATGTCATCTAGTGACAAAACATTATTGTTCCAGGCCTTAAAAGTTGTGCTTTAATCAATTTTTGAGGTTGCTAAAGAAATATTCCCTTGACATAATCGTTATTATCTGAAAAATTGCATCACGGAATTGAAAATGAACTTTTTTCTTGCCGAGCTGGTGGTGTTAGGGCCATATGTACTTTTAGAGCAAATGCATTTTCTATTGAAGCAGTAAAGTTGCCAGTTATTAGTTTGACATTTGTTAAGTTTGCTCAAAATACATTAATTATTTGGCTTTAAGAAACTACCTGTTGTTTGAACGTAGGTGCCCTGAAATGAATTTAATTCCGGTGAATGGTTAATCCTCATGCGGGTTTGCTGAAATATAGTTTTTGATGATTACCGACACGTTTTTATTCTTTTGGAAATTTTTTTTCATAAACTACGCATGAGTTCATAAAAATCTCGTTCATTTGAGTCATCATTGCGAAGAGCATCCTGCAAAATGGTTGTTCGAGCTTGTTCCTACGAGTCATTAACGCAACGCGTTTTTGAGCAGCTGAAAGTCTAGCTCAAGTCTCATGTACAGTGTCATAACAGGATTGCTGTTTTCAAATCAATGTGCATACTTGAACCGTTTGGCCTGAATTCCAATTATGTTTTTTGTATGATATTTTTAATCGGCGTCAGTCCTCGAATGAAATTCAGTTTAGAGTGCAGATGCGCTGTAGGTTATACGGCTGAAAAAGGCAAATTGCAGTGAAAAGCCATTATTGTTAAGGATGCGCAACTAATGAGTCTCTAGAGCATTTGAATTAATTATACATTAGCAATTGAATTTAAATTATAGTGTTAAATGTTTCTCTACGTAAGTTACCATCTCTGTATCATATCATACTAAGTTTACAACTGATTTTTGCAAGTGCATCAGATCAATGCGTATTTGATTTCTAGGGTGTTCTTGAGTCATCCGAAATTGAGACTTCAAGTCTGTAATGAGGGTAGAGTGAACATGGACTGGATTCAGTTGCACTCAAATCAGATAGAGCTTTAAAGACCTCAAGGCTTTAAAGCTCTATCCGAAGTTGCACTCTTTTTTGTTGCTTTTCCGTTTTCTCAAAATAAAGTTATGTAAATTATGAAGGGCATTCATTAAGTACTATTTAAGTAAGTCATTTTTGAAGACTAATTTTGTCTTGAGTTTGAGTTAATGAGGCGACTTGGTGGAAATATTATTTGTTGGTATCAATGTTTGAGTTGGGGATTAAAAGCACATAGTATTGAGCGTTTCTGCAAATCTGTTTTAGCTTGATGTCCCTTCAAGTAGTATGATCAGTGCTGTTATATAGCGTAGAATCGTCCATTTTTATTATAATGGCTTGAAGCAACAAAAATTACTTGCTTTCTGTGTCAATTTGTAGTGCAAAATCTCCTAAATTTGGCATTGAGAAGGCTTTGCTGTTAACACGACGTTGTTTCTGTTTTAAAACTTTCTGGTTGCCTATGAAATCTGAAGATTTCTTTAATTCTGATTAATTTATCATTAAAAAAGTAGTAGTTTAAGTTCACGATACGATTATATTGTTGTGGTCTCAAGTACGGGTCAAAAGATGGCATAAGTTTTCGATTTGGTTCTGAAAAGTCACAGCAGAACCAGACGCTTCATGGTTCTCTTCTCTAGTACTGCGCCGGATCAAGTTTCGCCATAAGTTGATCTTAGCGAGTTAAGTGGCTTAGCGAGTTGACGCAAACAAAATAACTCTGAGCGAAGTAAGAAATAATTAGATATGCAAAAATGCTGCAAAAATTGATGATACGTGTGCAAAGTTAGCAACAATGATTTAGACGTGCACGTTTGAAAAATTTCAGTGATAATGTTTATCTTTGTTCTTCTGACTGAATAATAAGATCACAATTGTTGAGTTCACCTGCTAAAATGCCACGTTGATCTGATAAACAACTGATGTACAAACAAATGTTGTTTAATGTTGTTTTTCAGAATTAAGTTCAAATTTTTGAGATCTTGTGGTAGCCATTTTGATGTTCTCTAACACTAACTGAGCTAGGAAAGTTTTTATTTGAAAAATAATCTTTCTGCTTCACATGTCATTTAGTGACAAAACATTAGCGTTCCAAGGCGTAACAATTGTGCTTGAATCAATTCTCGAGGTCGCTAAAGAAATATTCTCTTGACGTATTCGTTATTATTTCGGCTGAAAAATTGCATCACGGAATTGAAAATGAATTTTTTTCTTGCCCTGAGCTGGTGGTGTTAGGGCAATATGTACTTTTAGAGCAAATGGAATTTCTATTGAAGCAGTAAAGTTGCAAGTTATTAGTTTGACATTTGTTAAGTTTGCTCAAAATCTTATATATTAAACGCGTGAGCTCTCAAAAAGACAAATTTCTGCATGTTTAAGAAGCCTCTCGAAGCGCATGTTTAAGAGGTGCGTTGAGCAACATGGTTAAGCGGTCACGTCGAGAGATGCCAAAAAGGCAAAAAAAAGTAGATGGGGGGAATTGAACCGGGGTCAAAAGAGTGGTAGCCCAGGGCAGATACCTCTGTGCTATTGCTCCCTGGTGGTCCTGGGATGTGTGGTGCTTGTTGGGTGTATGCAATAGTGTGTGTGTGTATATGTGGTGTGTGTGTGTGCGTGTGTGTGTGGGTGGGTGTGAGTGTGGCATGGGCTGGACTCAGAACCAAAAAGCCAAAAAAAAGTAGATGGGGGGAATTGAACCCGGGTCAAAAGAGTGGTAGCCCGGGGCAGATACCTCTGTGCTATTGCTCCCTGGTGGTCCGGGGATGTGTGGTGCTTGTTGGGTGTATGCAATAGTGTGTGTGTGTCTTCTTTCTTTTTTCACTTTCTTTTCACACTGTTTTCTCACTTCCTTTTACTTTCTTTTCTTACTTTCTTTTGTCACTTTTTCTCACTTTTTTTCTCACTTTTTTCTCTCACTTTCTTTTCTCACTTTCTTTTCTCACTTTCTTTTCTCGTTTTCTTTTCTCACTTTCTTTTCTCACTTTCTTTTCTCACTTTCTTTTCTCGCTTCCTTTTCTCGCTTTCTTTTCTCACTTTCTTTTCTCACCTTCTTTTCTCACTTTTTTTCTGACTTTCGTTTCTCACTGTCTTTTCTAACCTTCTTTTCTCACTTTGTCTTCTCACTTTTCCTTCCTTTTTTTCGCTTTCTTTTCTCACTTTCTTTTCTCACTTTCTTTTCTCGCTTTCTTTTCTTACTTCCTTTTCCCACTTTCTTTTCCCACCTTCTTTTCTCAATTTCTTTTCTCACTTTATTTTCTCACTCCCTTTCTGTTCTCTTTCTTTTCTCACTTTCTTTTCTCACGTTCTTTTCTCAATTTTTCTCAATTTCTTTTCTCACTTTCTTTTCTGGCTTTTTTTTCTCACTTTCTTTTCTCACTTTCTTTTCTCATTTTCTTTTCTCACTTTGTCTTTGCAGTTTTCCTTCCTTTCTTTTTTCACTTTCTTTTCACACTTTTTTTCTCACTTCCTTTTACTTTCTTTTCTTATTTTCTTTTGTCACTTTTTTCTCACTTTCTTTTCTCACTTTTGTCGCTCACTTTATTTCTCACTTTCTTTCACTTTTTTCTCACTTTCTTCTCACTTTCTTTTCTCACTTTCTTTTCTCGCTTTTTTTTCTCACTTTCTTTTCTCGCTTTCTTTTCTCGCTTTCTTTTCTCGCTTTCTTTTCTCGCTTTCTTTTCTCATTTTCTTTTCTCACTTTCTTTTCTCACTTTCTTTTCTCAATTTTTTTCCTCATTTTCGCTTCTCACTTTTTTTTACTCACTTTCTTTTCTCACTTTCTTTTCTCATGTTCTTTTCTCACTTTTTTTTCTCACTTTCTTTTCTCACTTTTTTCGCTCGCTTTTCTTCTCACTTTCTTTTCTGGCTTTCTTTTATCACTTTCTTTTTTCACTTTCTTTTCTGACTTTCTTTTCTCGCTTTCTTTTCTCACTTTATATTCTCGCTTTCTTTTCTGGCTTTCTTTTCTCGCTTTCTTTTCTCACTTTCTTTTCTCACTTTCTTTTCTCGCTTCCTTTTCTCGCTTTCTTTTCTCACTTTCTTTTCTCACTTTCTTTTCTCACTTTCTTTTGTCACTTTTTTTCTGACTTTCGTTTCTCACTGTCTTTTTTAACTTTCTTTTCTCACTTTGTCTTCTCACTTTTCCTTCCTTTTTTCGCTTTCTTTTCTCACTTTCTTTTCTTACTTCCTTTTCCCACTTTCTTTTCCCACCTTCTTTTCTCAATTTCTTTTCTCACTTTATTTTCTCACTCCCTTTCTGTTCTCTTTCTTTTCTCACTTTCTTTTCTCACGTTCTTTTCTCAATTTCTTTTCTCAATTTCTTTTCTCACTTTCTTTTCTGGCTTTTTTTTCTCACTTTCTTTTCTCACTTTCTTTTCTCACTTTCTTTTCTCATTTTCTTTTCTCACTTTGTCTTTGCAGTTTTCCTTCCTTTCTTTTTTCACTTTCTTTTCACACTTTTTTCTCACTTCCTTTTACTTTCTTTTCTTATTTTCTTTTGTCACTTTTTTCTCACTTTCTTTTCTCACTTTTGTCGCTCACTTTGTTTCTCACTTTCTTTCACTTTTTCTCACTTTCTTCTCACTTTCTTTTCTCACTTTCTTTTCTCGCTTTCTTTTCTCACTTTCTTTTCTCGCTTTCTTTTCTCGCTTTCTTTTCTCGCTTTCTTTTCTCATTTTCTTTTCTCACTTTCTTTTCTTACTTTCTTTTCTCAATTTTTTTCCTCATTTTCGTTTCTCACTTTTTTTTACTCACTTTCTTTTCTCACTTTCTTTTCTCATGTTCTTTTCTCACTTTCTTTTCTCACTTTCTTTTCTCACTTTTTTAGCTCGCTTTTCTTCTCACTTTCTTTTCTCGCTTTCTTTTATCACTTTCTTTTTTCACTTTCTTTTCTCACTTTTTTTTCTCGCTTTCTTTTCTCACTTTATATTCTCGCTTTCTTTTCTCGCTTTCTTTTCTCGCTTTCTTTTCTCGCTTTCTTTTCTCACTTTCTTTTCTCACTTTCTTTTCTCATTTTCTTTTCTCATTTTCTTTTCTCACTCTTTTCTCGCTTTCTTTTCTCAATTTCCTTTTCTCAATTTCTTTTCTCATTTTCTTTTCTCAATTTCTTTTCTCACTTTCTTTTCTCATGTTCTTTTCCCACTTTCGTTTCTCACTTTCTTTAGTCGCTTTCTTTTCTCATTTTCTTTTCTCATTTTCTCTTCTCACTTTCTTTTGTCGCTTTCTTTTCTCATTTTCTTTTCTCATTTTCTTTTCTCACTTCCTTTTACTTTCTTTTCTTATTTTCTTTTGTCACTTTATTTCTCACTTTCTTTCACTTTTTTCTCACTTTCTTCTCACTTTCTTTTCTCACTTTCTTTTCTCGCTTTCTTTTTTCACTTTCTTTTCTCACTTTCTTTTCTCGCTTTCTTTTCTCACTTTATATTCTCGCTTTCTTTTCTCGCTTTCTTTTCTCGCTTTCTTTTCTCACTTTCTTTTCTCACTTTCTTTTCTCATTTTCTTTTCTCACTCTTTTCTTGCTTTCTTTTCTCAATTTCCTTTTCTCAATTTCTTTTCTCATTTTCTTTTCTCAATTTCTTTTCTCATGTTCTTTTCCCACTTTCGTTTCTCACTTTCTTTTGTCGCTTTCTTTTCTCATTTTCTTTTCTCATTTTCTTTTCTCACTTTCTTTTGTCGCTTTCTTTTCTCATTTTCTTTTCTCATTTTCTTTTCTCACTTCACTTCCTTTTACTTTCTTTTCTTATTTTCTTTTGTCACTTTTTTCTCACTTTCTTTTCTCACTTTTGTCGCTCACTTTATTTCTCACTTTCTTTCACTTTTTTCTCACTTTCTTCTCACTTTCTTTTCTCACTTTCTTTTATCGCTTTCTTTTCTCACTTTCTTTTCTCGCTTTCTTTTCTGGCTTTCTTTTCTCATTTTCTTTTCTCACTTTCTTTTCTCACTTTCTTTTCTCAATTTTTTTTCCTCATTTTCTTTTCTCACTTTTTTTACTCACTTTCTTTTCTTACTTTCTTTTCTCATTTTCTTTTCTCACTTTCTTTTCTCACTTTCTTTTCTCACTTTTTCCTCTCGCTTTTCTTCTCACTTTCTTTTCTCACTTTCTTTTCTCACTTTCTTTTTTCACTTTCTTTTCTCACTTTCTTTTCTCGCTTTCTTTTCTCACTTTATATTCTCGCTTTCTTTTCTCGCTTTCTTTTCTCGCTTTCTTTTCTCGCTTTCTTTTCTCGCTTTCTTTTCTCGCTTTCTTTTCTCACTTTCTTTTCTCACTTTCTTTTCTCATTTTCTTTTCTCATTTTCTTTTCTCACTCTTTTCTCGCTTTCTTTTCTCAATTTCCTTTTCTCAATTTCTTTTCTCATTTTCTTTTCTCAATTTCTTTTCTCACTTTCTTTTCTCATGTTCTTTTCCCACTTTCGTTTCTCACTTTCTTTTGTCGCTTTCTTTTCTCATTTTCTTTTCTCATTTTCTTTTCTCACTTTCTTTTCTCTTTCTTTTCTCACTTTCTTTTCTCAACTTTCTTTTCTCACTTTTTTTTTATCTCTCTTTTTCTTTTCTCACTTTGTCTTCTCATTTTTCCTTCCTTTCTTTTCTCACTTTGTCTTCTCACTTTTTCCTTCCTTTCTTTTTTCACTTTCTCTTCTCACTTTGTTTTCCCTCTTCCTTTTCTCACTTCTTTTTCTTACTTCCTTTTCGCACTTTCTTTTCTCACTTTCTTTTCTCACTTTCTTCTCTCACCTTCTTTTCTCACTTTCTTTTCTCCTTTTTCTCACTTTCTATTCGCACTTTGTCTCACTTTTCTCACTTTCTTTTCTTCACTCTTCATTCTCTTTTCTTCGCTCTCTTCTTCGCTCTCTTTTCTTCACTCTCTTCACTTTCTTTTCCTCATCTCTTTTCTTCGTTTTCGTTTCTCACTTTCTTCTCTCACTTTCTTTTCTCACTTTCTTTTCTCACTTTTATTTCTCATTTTCTTTTCTCAATTTTTTTCCTCATTTTCTTTTCTCACTTTTTTTTACTCACTTTCTTTTCTCACTTTCTTTTCTCATGTTCTTTTCTCACTCTCTTTTCTCACTTTTTTTTCTCACTTTCTTTTCTCACTTTTTTCGCTCGCTTTTCTTCTCACTTTCTTTTCTCACTTTCTTTTCTCACTTTCTTTTCTCACTTTCTTTTCTCACTTTCTTTTCTCACTTTCTTTTTTCACATTCTTTTCTCACTTTCTTTTCTCGCTTTCTTTTCTCACTTTATATTCTCGCTTTCTTTTCTCGCTTTCTTTTCTCGCTTTCTTTTCTCGCTTTCTTTTCTCACTTTCTTTTCTCACTTTCTTTTCTCATTTTCTGTTCTCACTCTTTTCCCGCTTTCTTTTCTCAATTTCCTTTTCTCAATTTCTTTTCTCATTTTCTTTTCTCACTTTCTTTTCTCACTTTCTTTTCTCACTTTCTTTTCTCATGTTCTTTTCCCACTTTCGTTTCTCACTTTCTTTTCTCACTTTCTTTTCTCTCTCTCTTTTCTCAACTTTCTTTTCTCACTTTTTTTCTCACTTTCTTTTCTCAATTTTTTTTCTCATTTTCTTTTCTCACTTTTTTTTACTCTCTTTCTTTTCTCACTTTCTTTTGTCACTTTCTTTTCTCACTTTTTTCGCTCGCTTTTCTCACTTTCTTTTCTCACTTTCTTTTCCCACTTTCGTTTCTCACTTTCTTTTCTCATTCTCTTTTCTCACTTTCTTTTCTCTTTTTTCTAATTTTTTTCTCACTTTCTTTTCTGACTTTCTTTTCTCTCTTTCTTTTCTCACTCTCTTTTCTCAACTTTCTTTTCTCACTTTTATTTCTCACTTTCTTTTCTCAATTTTTTTTCTCATTTTCTTTTCTCACTTTTTTTTACTCACTTTCTTTTCTCACTTTCTTTTCTCATGTTCTTTTCTCACTCTCTTTTCTCACTTTCTTTTCTCCCTTTTTTCGCTCGCTTTTCTTCTCACTTTCTTTTCTCACTTTCTTTTGTCACTTTCTTTTCTCACTTTCTCTTCTCACTTTGTTTTCCCTCTTCCTTTTCTCACTTCTTTTTCTTACTTTCTTTTCTCACTTTCTTCTCTCACCTTCTTTTCTCACTTTCTTTTCTCCTTTTTCTTCTCACTTTCTATTCGACTTTGTCGCACTTTTCTCACTTTCTTTTCTTCACTCTTCATTCTCTTTTCTTCGCTCTCTTCTTCACTCTTTTCTTCACTTTCTTTTCCTCATCTCTTTTCTTCGTTTTCGTTTCTCGCTTTCTTTTCTCACTTTCTTTTCACATTTTCTTTTCTCACTTTCTTTTCTCTTTTTTCTAATTTTTTTCTCACTTTCTTTTCTCACTTTCTTTTCTCTCTTTCTTTTCTCACTTTCTTTTCTCAACTTTCTTTTCTCACTTTTTTTTCTATCTCTTTTTCTTTTCTCACTTTGTCTTCTCATTTTTCCTTCCTTTCTCTTCTCACTTTGTTTTCCCTCTTCCTTTTCTCACTTCTTTTTCTTACTTCCTTTTCGCACTTTCTTTTCTCACTTGCTTTTCTCACTTTCTTCTCTCAACTTCTTTTCTCACTTTCTTTTCTCTTTTTTTTCTCACTTTCTATTCGCACTTTGTCTCACTTTTCTCACTTTCTTTTCTTCACTCTTCATTCTCTTTTCTTCGCTCTCTTCTTCACTTTCTTTTCCTCATCTCTTTTCTTCGTTTTCGTTTCTCACTTTCTTCTCTCACTTTCCTTCCTCACTTTCTTTTCTCACTTTCTTTTCTCATTTTCTGTTCTCATTTTCTTTTCTCACTTTCTTTTCTCACTTTTTTTCTTTCTTTTCTCTTTTTCTTTTCTCACTTTGTCTTCTCACTTTTCCTTCCTTTCTTTTCTCATTTTCTTTTGCTCACTTTGTCTTCTCACTTTTTTTTCGCACTTCTTTTTCTCACTTCCTTTTCGCACTTTCTTTTCTCACTTTCTTCTCTCACTTCCTTTTCTCCTTTTTTTCTCACTTTCGTTTCTCACTTTCTATTCGCACTTTGTCTCACTTTTCTCACTTTCTTTTCTTCACTCTTCATTCTCTTTTCTTCGCTCTCTTCTTCACTCTCTTTTCTTCACTCTTTTCACTTTCTTTTCCTCATCTCTTTTCTTCGTTTTCGTTTCTCACTTTCTTCTCTCACTTTCCTTCCTCACTTTCTTTTCTCATTTTCTGTCCTCATTTTCTTTTCTCACTTTCTTTTCTCACTTTTTTTCCTTCTTTTCTCTTTTTCTTTTCTCACTTTGTCTTCTCACTTTTCCTTCCTTTCTTTTCTCATTTTCTTTTCTCACTTTGTTTTCTCACTTTTTTTTCGCACTTCTTTTTCTCACTTCCTTTTCGCACTTTATTTTCTCACTTTCTTCTCTCACTTCCTTTTCTCCTTTTTTTCTCACTTTCGTTTCTCACTTTCTATTCGCACTTTGTCTCACATTTACCACTTTCTTTGCTCACTTTCTCTTCTTCACTCTTTTCTTCATTCTCTTTTCTTCGCTCTCTTCTTCACTCTCTTTTCTTCACTGTCTTCACTCTCTTCTCCTCACTCTCTTTCGTTTTCGTTTCTCACTTTCTTTTCTCACTTTTTTCTCTCACTTTGTTTTCTCACTTTTTTTCTCACTTTTTTTTCTCAATTTCTTTTCTCACTTTCTCTTCTCACTTTCTTTTCTCAGTTTCTTTTCTCACTTTCTTTTCTCGCTTTCTTTTCTCGCTTTCTTCTCTCACTTTCTTTTCTCACTTTCTTTTCTCACTTTTTTTCTCACTTTCTTTTCTGACTTTCGTTTCTCACTGTCTTTTCTCACTTTGTCTTCTCACTTTTCCTTCCTTTTTCGCTTTCTTTTCTGACTTTCTCTCCTCACTTTCTTTTCTCACTTTCTTTTCTTACTTCCTTTTCTCACTGGCTTTTCCTACCTTCTTTTCTCAATTTCTTTTCTCATTTTCCTTTCTCACTCACTTTCTGTTCTCACTTTCTTTTCTCACGTTCTTTTCTCACTTTTTCTCAATTTCTTTTCTGGCTTTTTTTCTCACTTTCTTTTCTCAATTTCTTTTCTCACTTTCTTTTCTCACTTTCTTTTCTCACTTTCTCTTCTCACTTTCTTTTCTCTGTTTCTTTTCTCACTCTCTTTTCTCGCTTTCTTTTCTCGCTTTCTCTTCTCGCTTTCTTTTCTCACTTTCTTTTCTCACGTTCTTTTCTCACTTTTTTTCTCAATTTCTTTTCTGGCTTTTTTTCTCACTTTCTTTTCTCAATTTCTTTTCTCACTTTCTTTTCTCACTTTCTCTTCTCACTTTCTTTTCTCTGTTTCTTTTCTCACTATCTTTTCTCGCTTTCTTTTCTCGCTTTCTTTTCTCACTTTCTTTTCTCACTTTCTTTTCTCACTTTTTTTCTCACTTTCTTTTCTGACTTTCGTTTCTCACTGTCTTTTCTCACTTTGTCTTCTCACTTTTCCTTCCTTTCTTTTTTCGCTTTCTTTTCTCACTTTCTCTCCTCACTTTCTTTTTTCACTTTCTTTTACTTCCTTTTCTCACTTTCTTTTCCTACCTTCTTTTCTCAATTTCTTTTCTCATTTTCCTTTCTCACTCACTTTCTGTTCTCACTTTCTTTTCTCACTTTCTTTTCTCACGTTCTTTTCTCAATTTCTTTTCTGGCTTTTTTTCTCACTTTCTTTTCTCACTTTCTATTCTCCTTTTCTTCTCTCACTTTGTCTTTGTACTTTTCCTTCCTTTCTTTTTTCACTTTCTATTCACACTTTGATTTCTCACTTCCTTTTGCTTTCTTTTCTTACTTTCTTTTGTCACTCTTTTCTCACTTTCTTTTCTCACTTTTTTCGCTCACTTTATTTCTCACTTTCTTTTCTCACTTTTTTTCTCACTTTCTTTTCTCACTTTCTTTTCTCACTTTCTTTTCTCACTTTCTTTTCTCGCTTTTTTTCTCGCTTTCTTTTCTCACTTTATTTTCTCGCTTTCTTTTCTCGCTTTCTTTTCTCGCTTTCTTTTCTAGCTTTTTTTTCTCACTTTCTTTTCTCACTTTCTTTTCTCACTTTCTTTTCTCATTTTCTTTTCTCATTTTTTCTCAATTTCTTTTCTCTATTTATTTTCTTACTTTCTTTTCTCACTTTCTTTTCTCAATTTTTTTTCTCATTTTCTTTACTCACTTTCTTTTCTCACTTTCTTTTCTCATGTTCTTTTCTCACTTATTTTTCTCACTTTCTTTTCTCACTTTCTTTTCTCACTTTCTTTTCTCACTTTCTTTTCTCCTTTTTTTCTCACTTTCGTTTCTCACTTTCTATTCGCACTTTGTCTCACTTTTCTCACTTTCTTTTCTTCACTCTTCATTCTCTTTTCTTCGCTCTCTTCTTCACTCTCTTTTCTTCACTCTTTTCACTTTCTTTTCCTCATCTCTTTTCTTCGTTTTCGTTTCTCACTTTCTTCTCTCACTTTCCTTCCTCACTTTCTTTTCTCATTTTCTGTCCTCATTTTCTTTTCTCACTTTCTTTTCTCACTTTTTTTCCTTCTTTTCTCTTTTTCTTTTCTCACTTTGTCTTCTCACTTTTCCTTCCTTTCTTTTCTCATTTTCTTTTCTCACTTTGTTTTCTCACTTTTTTTTCGCACTTCTTTTTCTCACTTCCTTTTCGCACTTTATTCTCACTTTCTTCTCTCACTTCCTTTTCTCCTTTTTTTCTCACTTTCGTTTCTCACTTTCTATTCGCACTTTGTCTCACATTTACCACTTTCTTTGCTCACTTTCTTTTCTTCACTCTTTTCTTCATTCTCTTTTCTTCGCTCTCTTCTTCACTCTCTTTTCTTCACTGTCTTCACTCTCTTCTCCTCACTCTCTTTCGTTTTCGTTTCTCACTTTCTTTTCTCACTTTTTTCTCTCACCTTGTTTTCTCACTTTTTTTCTCACTTTTTTTTCTCAATTTCTTTTCTCACTTTCTCTTCTCACTTTCTTTTCTCAGTTTCTTTTCTCACTTTCTTTTCTCGCTTTCTTTTCTCGCTTTCTTTTCTCACTTTCTTTTCTCACTTTCTTTTCTCACTTTTTTTCTCACTTTCTTTTCTGACTTTCGTTTCTCACTGTCTTTTCTCACTTTGTCTTCTCACTTTTCCTTCCTTTTTCGCTTTCTTTTCTGACTTTCTCTCCTCACTTTCTTTTCTCACTTTCTTTTCTTACTTCCTTTTCTCACTGGCTTTTCCTACCTTCTTTTCTCAATTTCTTTTCTCATTTTCCTTTCTCACTCACTTTCTGTTCTCACTTTCTTTTCTCACGTTCTTTTCTCACTTTTTCTCAATTTCTTTTCTGGCTTTTTTTCTCACTTTCTTTTCTCAATTTCTTTTCTCACTTTCTTTTCTCACTTTCTTTTCTCACTTTCTCTTCTCACTTTCTTTTCTCTGTTTCTTTTCTCACTCTCTTTTCTCGCTTTCTTTTCTCGCTTTCTCTTCTCGCTTTCTTTTCTCACTTTCTTTTCTCACGTTCTTTTCTCACTTTTTTTTCTCAATTTCTTTTCTGGCTTTTTTTCTCACTTTCTTTTCTCAATTTCTTTTCTCACTTTCTTTTCTCACTTTCTTTTCTCACTTTCTCTTCTCACTTTCTTTTCTCTGTTTCTTTTCTCACTATCTTTTCTCGCTTTCTTTTCTCGCTTTCTTTTCTCACTTTCTTTTCTCACTTTTTTTCTCACTTTCTTTTCTGACTTTCGTTTCTCACTGTCTTTTCTCACTTTGTCTTCTCACTTTTCCTTCCTTTCTTTTTTCGCTTTCTTTTCTCACTTTCTCTCCTCACTTTCTTTTTTCACTTTCTTTTACTTCCTTTTCTCACTTTCTTTTCCTACCTTCTTTTCTCAATTTCTTTTCTCATTTTCCTTTCTCACTCACTTTCTGTTCTCACTTTCTTTTCTCACTTTCTTTTCTCACGTTCTTTTCTCAATTTCTTTTCTGGCTTTTTTTCTCACTTTCTTTTCTCACTTTCTATTCTCCTTTTCTTCTCTCACTTTGTCTTTGTACTTTTCCTTCCTTTCTTTTTTCACTTTCTATTCACACTTTGATTTCTCACTTCCTTTTGCTTTCTTTTCTTACTTTCTTTTGTCACTCTTTTCTCACTTTCTTTTCTCACTTTTTTCGCTCACTTTATTTCTCACTTTCTTTTCTCACTTTTTTTCTCACTTTCTTTTCTCACTTTCTTTTCTCACTTTCTTTTCTCACTTTCTTTTCTCGCTTTTTTTCTCGCTTTCTTTTCTCACTTTCTTTTCTCGCTTTCTTTTCTCGCTTTCTTTTCTCGCTTTCTTTTCTAGCTTTTTTTCTCACTTTCTTTTCTCACTTTCTTTTCTCACTTTCTTTTCTCATTTTCTTTTCTCATTTTTTCTCAATTTCTTTTCTCTATTTATTTTCTTACTTTCTTTTCTCACTTTCTTTTCTCAATTTTTTTTCTCATTTTCTTTACTCACTTTCTTTTCTCACTTTCTTTTCTCATGTTCTTTTCTCACTTATTTTTCTCACTTTCTTTTCTCACTTTCTTTTCTCACTTTCTTTTCTCACTTTCTTTTCTCATTTTCTTTTCTCATTTTCTTTTCTCACTTTCTTTTCTCATTTTCTTTTCTAATTTTTTTCTCACTTTTTTCTCCTTTTCTTTTCTATCTTTCTTTTCTCATTTTCTTTTCTCACTTTCTTTTCTCACTTTCTTTTCTCACTTTCTTTTCTCATGTTCTTTTCTCACTTTCTTTTCTCACTTTCTTTTCTCATTTTCTTTTCTCTTTTTTCTAATTTTTTTCTCACTTTCTTTTCTCACTTTCTTTTCTCACTTTCTTTTCTCACTTTCTTTTCACACTTTCTTTTCTCACTTTCTTTTCTCACTTTCTTTTCTCACTTTCTTTTCTCATTTTCTTTTCTCACTCACTTTCTGTTCTCACTTTCTTTACTCACTTTCTTTTCTCACTTTCTTTTCTCATGTTCTTTTCTCACTTATTTTTCTCACTTTCTTTTCTCACTTTCTTTTCTCACTTTCTTTTCTCACTTTCTTTTCTCATTTTCTTTTCTCATTTTCTTTTCTCACTTTCTTTTCTCATTTTCTTTTCTAATTTTTTTCTCACTTTTTTCTCCTTTTCTTTTCTATCTTTCTTTTCTCATTTTCTTTTCTCACTTTCTTTTCTCACTTTCTTTTCTCACTTTCTTTTCTCATGTTCTTTTCTCACTTTCTTTTCTCACTTTCTTTTCTCATTTTCTTTTCTCTTTTTTCTAATTTTTTTCTCACTTTCTTTTCTCACTTTCTTTTCTCACTTTCTTTTCTCACTTTCTTTTCACACTTTCTTTTCTCACTTTCTTTTCTCACTTTCTTTTCTCACTTTCTTTTCTCATTTTCTTTTCTCACTCACTTTCTGTTCTCACTTTCTTTTCTCACTTTCTTTTCTCACGTTCTTTTCTCACTTTTTGTTCTCAATTTCTTTTCTGGCTTTTTTTCTCACGTTCTTTTCTCACTTTCTATTCTCCTTTTCTTCTCTCACTTTGTCTTTGCACTTTTCCTTCCTTTCTTTTTTCACTTTCTATTCACACTTTGATTTCTCACTTCCTTTTGCTTTCTTTTCTTACTTTCTTTTGTCACTCTTTTCTCACTTTCTTTTCTCACTTTTTTCGCTCACTTTATTTCTCACTTTCTTTTCTTACTTTTTTTCTCACTTTCTTTTCTCACTTTCTTTTCTCACTTTCTTTTCTCGCTTTCTTTTCTCGCTTTCTTTTCTCACTTTCTTTTCTCGCTTTCTTTTCTAGCTTTTTTTCTCACTTTCTTTTCTCAGTTTTTTTTCTCAGTTTCTTTTCTCACTTTCTTTTCTCATTTTCTTTTCTCATTTTTTCTCATTTTCTTTTCTCTATTTATTTTCTTACTTTCTTTTCTCACTTTCTTTTCTCACTTTCTTTTCTCAATTTTTTTTCTCATTTTCTTTACTCACTTTCTTTTCTCACTTTTTTTTCTCATGTTCTTTTCTCACTTTCTTTTCTCACTTTCTTTTCTCATTTTCTTTTCTCACTTTCTTTTCTCATTTTCTTTTCTAATTTTTTTCTCACTTTTTTTCTCCTTTTCTTTTCTATCTTTCTTTTCTCATTTTCTTTTCTCACTTTCTTTTCTCATTTTCTTTTCTCATTTTT
The DNA here is from genome assembly GCF_964194025.1 of Convolutriloba macropyga. Taxonomy (NCBI): domain Eukaryota; kingdom Metazoa; phylum Xenacoelomorpha; order Acoela; family Convolutidae; genus Convolutriloba; species Convolutriloba macropyga. The sequence continues at coordinate 24,120,102 of NC_134469.1, read as the reverse complement.
TCTCATTTTCTTTTCTCTATTTATTTTCTTACTTTCTTTTCTCACTTTCTTTTCTCACTTTCTTTTCTCACTTTCTTTTCTCAATTTTTTTTCTCATTTTCTTTACTCACTTTCTTTTCTCACTTTCTTTTCTCATGTTCTTTTCTCACTTTCTTTTCTCACTTTCTTTTCTCACTTTCTTTTCTCACTTTCTTTTCTCACTTTCTTTTCTCACTTTCTTTTCTCTTTTTCTTTTCTCACTTTCTTTTCTCATTTTCTTTTCTAATTTTTTTCTCACTTTTTTTCTTTTCTTTTCTATCTTTCTTTTCTCATTTTCTTTTCTCACTTTCTTTTCTCACTTTCTTTTCTCATGTTCTTTTCTCACTTTCTTTTCTCACTTTTGTTTTCTCACTTTCTTTTCTCGCTTTCTTTTCTCGCTTTCTTTTCTTACTTTCTTTTCTCACTTTCTTTTCTCAATTTTTTTTCTCATTTTCTTTACTCACTTTCTTTTCTCACTTTCTTTTCTCATGTTCTTTTCTCACTTTCTTTTCTCACTTTCTTTTCTCACTTTCTTTTCTCACTTTCTTTTCTCACTTTCTTTTCTCATTTTCTTTTCTCATTTTCTTTTCTCACTTTCTTTTCTCATTTTCTTTTCTAATTTTTTTCTCACTTTTTTTCTCCTTTTCTTTTCTCATTTTTTCTCATTTTCTTTTCTCTATTTATTTTCTTACTTTCTTTTCTCACTTTCTTTTCTCACTTTCTTTTCTCACTTTCTTTTCTCACTTTCTTTTCTCACTTTCTTTTCTCAATTTTTTTTCTCATTTTCTTTACTCACTTTCTTTTCTCACTTTCTTTTCTCATGTTCTTTTCTCACTTTCTTTTCTCACTTTCTTTTCTCACTTTCTTTTCTCACTTTCTTTTCTCACTTTCTTTTCTCTTTTTCTTTTCTCACTTTCTTTTCTCATTTTCTTTTCTAATTTTTTTCTCACTTTTTTTCTTTTCTTTTCTATCTTTCTTTTCTCATTTTCTTTTCTCACTTTCTTTTCTCACTTTCTTTTCTCATGTTCTTTTCTCACTTTCTTTTCTCACTTTTGTTTTCTCACTTTCTTTTCTCGCTTTCTTTTCTCGCTTTCTTTTCTTACTTTCTTTTCTCACTTTCTTTTCTCAATTTTTTTTCTCATTTTCTTTACTCACTTTCTTTTCTCACTTTCTTTTCTCATGTTCTTTTCTCACTTTCTTTTCTCACTTTCTTTTCTCACTTTCTTTTCCCACTTGCTTTTCTCACTTTCTTTTCTCATTTTCTTTTCTCACTTTCTTTTCTCATTTTCTTTTCTAATTTTTTTCTCACTTTTTTCCTCCTTTTCTTTTCTATCTTTCTTTTCTCATTTTCTTTTCTCACTTTCTTTTCTCATTTTCTTTTCTCATTTTTTCTCATTTTCTTTTCTCTATTTATTTTCTTACTTTCTTTTCTCACTTTCTTTTCTCACTTTCTTTTCTCAATTTTTTTTTCTCATTTTCTTTACTCACTTTCTTTTCTCACTTTCTTTTCTCATGTTCTTTTCTCACTTTCTTTTCTCACTTTCTTTTCTCACTTTCTTTTCTCACTTTCTTTTCTCACTTTCTTTTCTCATTTTCTTTTCTCATTTTCTTTTCTCACTTTCTGTTCTCATTTTCTTTTCTAATTTTTTTCTCACTTTTTTTCTCCTTTTCTTTTCTATCTTTCTTTTCTCATTTTCTTTTCTCACTTTCTTTTCTCACTTTCTTTTCTCACTTTCTTTTCTCATGTTCTTTTCTCACTTTCTTTTCTCACTTTCTTTTCTCACCTTCTTTTCTCATTTTCTTTTCTCTTTTTTCTAATTTTTTTCTCACTTTCTTTTCTCACTTTCTTTTCTCACTTTCTTTTCTCACTTTCTTTTCTCACTTTCTTTTCTCACTTTCTTTTCTCACTTTCTTTTCTCACTTTCTTTTCTCACTCACTTTCTGTTCTCACTTTCTTTTCTCACTTTCTTTTCTCACGTTCTTTTCTCACTTTTTTTTCTCAATTTCTTTTCTGGCTTTTTTTCTCACGTTCTTTTCTCACTTTCTATTCTCCTTTTCTTCTCTCACTTTGTCTTTGCACTTTTCCTTCCTTTCTTTTTTCACTTTCTATTCACACTTTGATTTCTCACTTCCTTTTGCTTTCTTTTCTTACTTTCTTTTGTCACTCTTTTCTCACTTTCTTTTCTCACTTTTTTCGCTTACTTTATTTCTCACTTTCTTTTCTTACTTTTTTTCTCACTTTCTTTTCTCACTTTCTTTTCTCACTTTCTTTTCTCGCTTTCTTTTCTCGCTTTCTTTTCTCACTTTCTTTTCTCGCTTTCTTTTCTCGCTTTCTTTTCTAGCTTTTTTTTCTCACTTTCTTTTCTCACTTTCTTTTCTCACTTTCTTTTCTCATTTTTTCTCATTTTCTTTTCTCTATTTATTTTCTTACTTTCTTTTCTCACTTTCTTTTCTCACTTTCTTTTCTCACTTTCTTTTCTCACTTTCTTTTCTCAATTTTTTTTCTCATTTTCTTTACTCACTTTCTTTTCTCACTTTCTTTTCTCATGTTCTTTTCTCACTTTCTTTTCTCACTTTCTTTTCTCACTTTCTTTTCTCACTTTCTTTTCTCACTTTCTTTTCTCTTTTTCTTTTCTCATTTTCTTTTCTCTTTCTTTTCTCATTTTCTTTTCTAATTTTTTCTCACTTTTTTCTCCTTTTCTTTTCTATCTTTCTTTTCTCATTTTCTTTTCTCACTTTCTTTTCTCACTTTCTTTTCTCATGTTCTTTTCTCACTTTCTTTTCTCACTTTCTTTTCTCACTTTCTTTTCTCATTTTCTTTTCTCTTTTTTCTAATTTTTTCTCACTTTCTTTTCTCACTTTCTTTTCTCACTTTCTTTTCTCATTTTCTTTTCTCACTTTCTTTTCTCATTTTCTTTTCTAATTTTTTTCTCACTTTCTTTTCTGCTTTTCTTTTCTATCTTTCTTTTCTCATTTTCTTTTCTCACTTTCTTTTCTCACTTTCTTTTCTCGTGTTCTTTTCTCACTTTCTTTTCTCACTTTCTTTTCTCATTTTCTTTTCTCTTTTTTCTAATTTTTTTTTTCACTTTCTTTTCTCAATTTCTTTTCTCACTTTTTTTTTCTCACTTTCTTTTCTCACTTCCTTTTCTCACTTTCTTTTCTCACTTTCTCTTCTCACTTTCTTTTCTCAGTGTCTTTTCTCACTTTCTTTTGTCGCTTTCTTTTCTCACTTTCTTTTCTCACTTTTTTTCTCACTTTCTTTTCTGACTTTCGTTTCTCACTGTCTTTTCTCACTTTGTCTTCTCACTTTTCCTTCCTTTCTTTTTTCGCTTTCTTTTCTCACTTTCTCTCCTCACTTTCTTTTCTCACTTTCTTTTCTTAATTCCTTTTCTCACTTTCTTTTCTCACTTTCTCTTCTCACTTTCTTTTCTCAGTGTCTTTTCTCACTTTCTTTTCTCGCTTTCTTTTCTCACTTTCTTTTCTCACTTTTTTTCTCACTTTCTTTTCTGACTTTCGTTTCTCACTGTCTTTTCTCACTTTGTCTTCTCACTTTTCCTTCCTTTCTTTTTTCGCTTTCTTTTCTCACTTTCTTTTCTCACTTTCTTTTCTCACTTTCTTTTCTCAATTTTTTTTCACATTTTCTTTACTCACTTTCTTTTCTCACTTTCTTTTCTAATGTTCTTTTCTCACTTTCTTTTCTCACTTTCTTTTCTCACTTTCTTTTCTCACTTTCTTTTCTCTTTTTCTTTTCTCATTTTCTTTTCTCACTTTCTTTTCTCACTTTCTTTTCTCATGTTCTTTTCTCACTTTCTTTTCTCACTTTCTTTTCTCACTTTCTTTTCTCATTTTCTTTTCTCTTTTTTCTAATTTTTTCTCACTTTCTTTTCTCACTTTCTTTTCTCACTTTCTTTTCTCATTTTCTTTTCTCACTTTCTTTTCTCATTTTCTTTTCTAATTTTTTTCTCACTTTCTTTTCTCCTTTTCTTTTCTATCTTTCTTTTCTCATTTTCTTTTCTCACTTTCTTTTCTCACTTTCTTTTCTCGTGTTCTTTTCTCACTTTCTTTTCTCACTTTCTTTTCTCATTTTCTTTTCTCTTTTTTCTAATTTTTTTTTCACTTTCTTTTCTCACTTCCTTTTCTCACTTTCTTTTCTCACTTTCTCTTCTCACTTTCTTTTCTCAGTGTCTTTTCTCACTTTCTTTTCTCGCTTTCTTTTCTCACTTTCGTTTCTCACTGTCTTTTCTCACTTTGTCTTCTCACTTTTCCTTCCTTTCTTTTTTCGCTTTCTTTTCTCACTTTCTCTCCTCACTTTCTTTTCTCACTTTCTTTTCTTAATTCCTTTTCTCACTTTCTTTTCTCACTTTCTCTTCTCACTTTCTTTTCTCACTTTCTTTTCTTAATTCCTTTTCTCACTTTCTTTTCTCACTTTCTCTTCTCACTTTCTTTTCTCACTTTCTTTTCTGACTTTCGTTTCTCACTGTCTTTTCTCACTTTGTCTTCTCACTTTTCCTTCCTTTCTTTTTTCGCTTTCTTTTCTCACTTTCTTTTCTCACTTTCTTTTCTCACTTTCTTTTCTCACTTTCTTTTCTCATTTTCTTTTCTCTTTTTTCTAATTTTTTCTCACTTTCTTTTCTCACTTTCTTTTCTCACTTTCTTTTCTCATTTTCTTTTCTCACTTTCTTTTCTCATTTTCTTTTCTAATTTTTTTCTCACTTTCTTTTCTCCTTTTCTTTTCTATCTTTCTTTTCTCATTTTCTTTTCTCACTTTCTTTTCTCACTTTCTTTTCTCGTGTTCTTTTCTCACTTTCTTTTCTCACTTTCTTTTCTCATTTTCTTTTCTCTTTTTTCTAATTTTTTTTTCACTTTCTTTTCTCACTTCCTTTTCTCACTTTCTTTTCTCACTTTCTCTTCTCACTTTCTTTTCTCAGTGTCTTTTCTCACTTTCTTTTCTCGCTTTCTTTTCTCACTTTCTTTTCTCACTTTTTTTCTCACTTTCTTTTCTGACTTTCGTTTCTCACTGTCTTTTCTCACTTTGTCTTCTCACTTTTCCTTCCTTTCTTTTTTCGCTTTCTTTTCTCACTTTCTCTCCTCACTTTCTTTTCTCACTTTCTTTTCTTAATTCCTTTTCTCACTTTCTTTTCTCACTTTCTCTTCTCACTTTCTTTTCTCAGTGTCTTTTCTCACTTTCTTTTCTCGCTTTCTTTTCTCACTTTCTTTTCTCACTTTTTTTCTCACTTTCTTTTCTGACTTTCGTTTCTCACTGTCTTTTCTCACTTTGTCTTCTCACTTTTCCTTCCTTTCTTTTTTCGCTTTCTTTTCTCACTTTCTTTTCTCACTTTCTTTTCTCACTTTCTTTTCTCAATTTTTTTTCACATTTTCTTTACTCACTTTCTTTTCTCACTTTCTTTTCTCACTTTCTTTTCTCACTTTCTTTTCTCACTTTCTTTTCTCACTTTCTTTTCTCACTTTCTTTTCTCACTTTCTTTTCTCTTTTTCTTTTCTCATTTTCTTTTCTCTTTCTTTTCTCATTTTCTTTTCTAATTTTTTTCTCACTTTTTTCTCCTTTTCTTTTCTATCTTTCTTTTCTCATTTTCTTTTCTCACTTTCTTTTCTCACTTTCTTTTCTCATGTTCTTTTCTCACTTTCTTTTCTCACTTTCTTTTCTCACTTTCTTTTCTCATTTTCTTTTCTCTTTTTTCTAATTTTTTCTCACTTTCTTTTCTCACTTTCTTTTCTCACTTTCTTTTCTCATTTTCTTTTCTCACTTTCTTTTCTCATTTTCTTTTCTAATTTTTTTCTCACTTTCTTTTCTCCTTTTCTTTTCTATCTTTCTTTTCTCATTTTCTTTTCTCACTTTCTTTTCTCACTTTCTTTTCTCGTGTTCTTTTCTCACTTTCTTTTCTCACTTTCTTTTCTCATTTTCTTTTCTCTTTTTTCTAATTTTTTTTTCACTTTCTTTTCTCAATTTCTTTTCTCACTTTTTTTTCTCACTTTCTTTTCTCACTTCCTTTTCTCACTTTCTTTTCTCACTTTCTCTTCTCACTTTCTTTTCTCAGTGTCTTTTCTCACTTTCTTTTCTCGCTTTCTTTTCTCACTTTCTTTTCTCACTTTTTTTCTCACTTTCTTTTCTGACTTTCGTTTCTCACTGTCTTTTCTCACTTTGTCTTCTCACTTTTCCTTCCTTTCTTTTTTCGCTTTCTTTTCTCACTTTCTCTCCTCACTTTCTTTTCTCACTTTCTTTTCTTAATTCCTTTTCTCACTTTTTTTCCTACCTTCTTTTCTCAATTTCTTTTCTCATTTTCCTTTCTCACTCACTTTCTTTTCTCACTTTCTTTTCTCACTTTTTTTTCTCAATTTCTTTTCTGGCTTTTTTTCTCACTTTCTTTTCTCACTTTCTATTCTCCTTTTCTTCTCTCACTTTGTCTTTGCACTTTTCCTTCCTTTCTTTTTTCACTTTCTATTCACACTTTGATTTCTCACTTCCTTTTGCTTTCTTTTCTTACTTTCTTGTGTCACTCTTTTCTCACTTTCTTTTCTCACTTTTTTTGCTCACTTTATTTCTCACTTTCTTTTCTCACTTTTTTTCTCACTTTCTTTTCTCACTTTCTTTTCTCACTTTTGTTTTCTCACTTTTTTTTCTCGCTTCTCGCTTTCTTTTCTCACTTTCTTTTCTCGCTTTCTTTTCTCGCTTTCTTTTCTAGCTTTTTTTCTCACTTTCTTTTCTCACTTTCTTTTCTCACTTTCTTTTCTCACTTTCTTTTCTCATTTTTTTTCTCATTTTCTTTTCTCTATTTATTTTCTTTCTTTTCTCACTTTCTTTTCTCGCTTTCTTTTCTCAATTTTTTTTCTCATTTTCTTTACTCACTTTCTTTTCTCACTTTCTTTTCTCACTTTCTTTTCTCATTTTCTTTTCTCATTTTTTCTCATTTTCTTTTCTCTATTTATTTTCTTACTTTCTTTTCTCACTTTCTTTTCTCACTTTCTTTTCTCACTTTCTTTTCTCAATTTTTTTTTCACATTTTCTTTACTCACTTTCTTTTCTCATTTTCTTTTCTCATGTTCTTTTCTCACTTTCTTTTCTCACTTTCTTTTCTCACTTTCTTTTCTCACTTTCTTTTCTCACTTTCTTTTCTCACTTTCTTTTCTCATTTTCTTTTCTCACTTTCTTTTCTCATTTTCTTTTCTAATTTTTTTCTCACTTTTTTCTCCTTTTCTTTTCTATCTTTCTTTTCTCATTTTCTTTTCTCACTTTCTTTTCTCACTTTCTTTTCTCATGTTCTTTTCTCACTTTCTTTTCTCACTTTCTTTTCTCACTTTCTTTTCTCATTTTCTTTTCTCTTTTTTCTAATTTTTTCTCACTTTCTTTTCTCACTTTCTTTTCTCACTTTCTTTTCTCATTTTCTTTTCTCACTTTCTTTTCTCATTTTCTTTTCTAATTTTTTTCTCACTTTCTTTTCTCCTTTTCTTTTCTATCTTTCTTTTCTCATTTTCTTTTCTCACTTTCTTTTCTCACTTTCTTTTCTCGTGTTCTTTTCTCACTTTCTTTTCTCACTTTCTTTTCTCATTTTCTTTTCTCTTTTTTCTAATTTTTTTTTCACTTTCTTTTCTCAATTTCTTTTCTCACTTTTTTTTCTCACTTTCTTTTCTCACTTTCTTTTCTCACTTTCTTTTCTCACTTTCTCTTCTCACTTTCTTTTCTCAGTTTCTTTTCTCACTTTCTTTTCTCGCTTTCTTTTCTCACTTTCTTTTCTCACTTTCTTTTCTCACTTTTTTTCTCACTTTCTTTTCTGACTTTCGTTTCTCACTGTCTTTTCTCACTTTGTCTTCTCACTTTTCCTTCCTTTCTTTTTTCGCTTTCTTTTCTCACTTTCTCTCCTCACTTTCTTTTCTCACTTTCTTTTCTTAATTCCTTTTCTCACTTTTTTTCCTACCTTCTTTTCTCAATTTCTTTTCTCATTTTCCTTTCTCACTCACTTTCTGTTCTCACTTTCTTTTCTCACTTTCTTTTCTCACGTTCTTTTCTCACTTTTTTTTCTCAATTTCTTTTCTGGCTTTTTTTCTCACTTTCTTTTCTCACTTTCTATTCTCCTTTTCTTCTCTCACTTTGTCTTTGCACTTTTCCTCCCTTTCTTTTTTCACTTTCTATTCACACTTTGATTTCTCACTTCCTTTTGCTTTCTTTTCTTACTTTCTTGTGTCACTCTTTTCTCACTTTCTTTTCTCACTTTTTTTGCTCACTTTATTTCTCACTTTCTTTTCTCACTTTTTTTCTCACTTTCTTATCTCACTTTCTTTTCTCACTTTTGTTTTCTCACTTTCTTTTCTCGCTTTCTTTTCTCGCTTTCTTTTCTCGCTTTCTTTTCTCACTTTCTTTTCTCGCTTTCTTTTCTCGCTTTCTTTTCTAGCTTTTTTTCTCACTTTCTTTTCTCACTTTCTTTTCTCACTTTCTTTTCTCATTTTTTTTCTCATTTTCTTTTCTCTATTTATTTTCTTTCTTTTCTCACTTTCTTTTCTCGCTTTCTTTTCTCAATTTTTTTTCTCATTTTCTTTACTCACTTTCTTTTCTCACTTTCTTTTCTCACTTTCTTTTCTCACTTACTTTTCTCACTTTCTTTTCTCACTTTCTTTTCTCATTTTCTTTTCTCATTTTCTTTTCTCACTTTCTTTTCTCATTTTCTTTTCTAATTTTTTTTTGTCACTTTCTTTTCTCCTTTTCTCTTCTATCTTTTTTTTCTCACTTTCTTTTCTCATGTTCTTTTCTCACTTTCTTTTCTCACTTTCTTTTCTCACTTTCTTTTCTCATTTTCTTTTCTCTTTTTTCTAATTTTTTTCTCACTTTCTGTTCTCACTTTCTTTTCTCACTTTCTTTTCTCACTTTCTTTTCTCACTTTCTTTTCTCACTTTCTTTTCTCACTTTCTTTTCTCACTTTCTTTTCTCACTTTCTTTCCTCATTTTCTTTTCTCTCTTTCTTTTAACTTTTTTTTCTCCTTTCTTTTCTCACTTTCTTTTCTCATTTTCTTTTCTCATTTTCTTTTCTCACTTTCTTTTCTCATTTTCTTTTCTAATTTTTTTTTGTCACTTTCTTTTCTCCTTTTCTCTTCTATCTTTCTTTTCTCACTTTCTTTTCTCATGTTCTTTTCTCACTTTCTTTTCTCACTTTCTTTTCTCACTTTCTTTTCTCATTTTCTTTTCTCTTTTTTCTAATTTTTTTCTCACTTTCTGTTCTCACTTTCTTTTCTCACTTTCTCTTCTCACTTTCTTTTCTCACTTTCTTTTCTCACTTTCTTTTCTCACTTTCTTTTCTCACTTTCTTTTCTCACTTTCTTTTCTCACTTTCTTTCCTCATTTTCTTTTCTCTCTTTCTTTTAACTTTTTTTTCTTTCTTTTCTATCTTTCTTTTCTCTTTTTCTTTTCTCACTTTGTCTTCTCATTTTTCCTTCCTTTTTTTTCTCACTATCTTTTCTCACTTTGTCTTCTCACTTTTTCCTTCGTTTCTTTTTTCACTTTATTTTCTCACTTTGTTTTCCCACTTCCTTTTCTCACTTCTTTTTCTCGCTTCCTTTTCGCACTTTCTTTTCTCACTTTCTTTTCTCACTTTCTTCTCTAACTTTCTTTTCTCACTTTCTTTTCTCACTTTCTTTTCTCCTTTTTTTCTCACTTTCGTTTCTCACTTTCTATTCGCACTTTGTCTCACTTTTCTCACTTTCTTTTCTCAATTTCTTTTCTTCTCTCTTCATTCTCTTTTCTTCGCTCTCTTCTTCACTCTCTTTTCTTCACTCTCATTTCCTCACTCTCTTTTCTTCGTTTTCTTTTCTCACTTTCTTTTCTCACTTTCTTTTCTGATTTTCTTTTCTCATTTTCTTTTCTCATGTTCTTTTTCACTTTCTTTTCTCTCTTTCTTTTCTCACTTTCTTTTCTCAACTTTCTTTTCTCACTTTCTTTTCTATCTTTCTTATCTCTTTTTCTTTTCTCACATTGTCTTCTCATTTTTCCTTCCTTTTTTCTCACTATCTTTTCTCACTTTGTCTTCTCACTTTTTCCTTCCTTTCTTTTTTCACTTTCTTTTCTCACTTTGTTTTCCCACTTCCTTTTCTCACTTCTTTTTCTCGCTTCCTTTTCGCACTTTCTTTTCTCACTTTCTTTTCTCACTTTCTTCTCTCACTTTCTTTTCTCACTTTCTTTTCTCCTTTTTTTCTCACTTTCGTTTCTCACTTTCTATTCGCACTTTGTCTCACTTTTCTCACCTTCTTTTCTCAATTTCTTTTCTTCACTCTTCATTCTCTTTTCTTCGCTCTCTTCTTCGCTCTCTTCTTCGCTCTCTTCTTCACTCTCTTTTCCTCACTCTCTTTTCTTCTTTTTCTTTTCTCACTTTCTTTTCTCACTTTCTTTTCTCACTTACTTTTCTCACTTTCTTTTCTCACTTTCTTTTCTCATTTTCTTTTCTCATTTTCTTTTCTCACTTTCTTTTCTCATTTTCTTTTCTAATTTTTTTCTCACTTTCTTTTCTCCTTTTCTTTTCTATCTTTCTTTTCTCATTTTCTTTTCTCACTTTCTTTTCTCAGTTTCTTATGTTCTTTTCTCACTTTCTTTTCTCACTTTCTTTTCTCACTTTCTTTTCTCATTTTCTTTTCTCTTTTTTCTAATTTTTTTCTCACTTTCTTTTCTCACTCTCTTTTCTCACTTTCTTTTCTCACTTTCTTTTCTCACTTTCTTTTCTCACTTTCTTTTCTCACTTTCTTTTCTCACTTTCTTTTCTCATTTTCTTTTCTCATTTTCTTTTCTCACTTTCTTTTCTCTCTTTCTTTTAACTTTTTTTTCTCCTTTCTTTTCTATCTTTCTTTTCTCTTTTTCTTTTCTCACTTTGTCTTCTCATTTTTCCTTCCTTTTTTTCTCACTATCTTTTCTCACTTTGTCTTCTCACTTTTTCCTTCGTTTCTTTTTTCACTTTCTTTTCTCACTTTGTTTTCCCACTTCCTTTTCTCACTTCTTTTTCTCGCTTCCTTTTCGCACTTTCTTTTCTCACTTTCTTTTCTCACTTTCTTCTCTAACTTTCTTTTCTCACTTTCTTTTTTCACTTTCTTTTCTCCTTTTTTTCTCACTTTCGTTTCTCACTCTCTATTCGCACTTTGTCTCACTTTTCTCACTTTCTTTTCACAATTTCTTTTCTTCTCTCTTCATTCTCTTTTCTTCGCTTTCTTCTTCACTCTCTTTTCTTCACTCTCATTTCCTCACTCTCTTTTCTTCGTTTTCTTTTCTCACTTTCTTTTCTCACTTTCTTTTCTCATTTTCTTTTCTCATGTTCTTTTTCACTTTCTTTTCTCTCTTTCTTTTCTCTCTTTCTTTTCTCACTTTCTTTTCTCAACTTTCTTTTCTCACTTTCTTTTCTATCTTTCTTTTCTCTTTTTCTTTTCTCACTTTGTCTTCTCATTTTTCCTTCCTTTTTTCTCACTATCTTTTCTCACTTTTTCCTTCCTTTCTTTTTTCACTTGCTTTTCTCACTTTGTTTTCCCACTTCCTTTTCTCACTTCTTTTTCTGGCTTCCTTTTCGCACTTTCTTTTCTCACTTTCTTTTCTCACTTTCTTCTCTCACTTTCTTTTCTCACTTTCTTTTCTCACTTTCTTTTCTCCTTTTTTTCTCACTTTCGTTTCTCACTTTCTATTCGCACTTTGTCTCACTTTTCTCACCTTCTTTTCTCAATTTCTTTTCTTCGTTCTTCATTCTCTTTTCTTCGCTCTCTTCTTCGCTCTCTTCTTCGCTCTCTTCTTCACTCTCTTTTCTTCATTCTCTTTTCCTCACCCTCTTTTCTTGTTTTTTTCTTTTCTCACTTTCTTTTCTCACTTTCTTTTCTGATTTTCTTTTCTCATTTTCTTTTCTCATGTTCTTTTTCACTTTCTTTTCTCACTTTCTTTTCTCACTTTCTTTTCTCACTTTCTTTTCTCACTTTCTTTTCTCATTTTCTTTTCTCACTTTTTTTCTCACCTTTATTTCTCACTTTCGTTTCTCACTTTCCTTTCTCACTTTCTTTTCTCATTTTCTTTTCACTTTCTTTTCTCACTTTCTTTTCTCATTTTCTGTTCTCATTTTATTTTCACTTTCTTTTCTCACTTTTTTTCTATCTTTCTTTTCTCTTTTTCTTTTCTCTCTTTGTCTTCTCACTTTTCCTTCCTTTCTTTTCTCACTTTCTTTTGCTCACTTTGTCTTCTCACTTTTTCCTTCCTTTCTTTCACTTAATTTTCTCACTTTGTTTTCTCACTTCCTTTTCGCACTTTTTTTCTCACTTCCTTTTCTCACTTTCTTCTCTCACTTTCTTCTCACTTTCTTTTCTCACTTTCTTTTCTCCTTTTTTCTCACTTTCGTTTCTCACTTTCTTTTCTTCACTCTTTTCTTCACTGTCTTCACTCTCTTTTCCTCACTCTCTTTTCTTCGTTTTCGTTTCACTTTCTTTTCTCACTTTTTTCTCTTTCTCACTTTCTTTTCGCACTTTATTTTCTCACTTCCTCTTCTCACTTTGTTTTCTTACTCTCTTTTCTTCACTCGCTTTTCCTCGCTCTCTTTTCTTCACTTTCCTATCTTCGTTTTCGTTTCTCACTTTCTTTTCTCTTTTTCTTTTCTCATTTTCTTTTACCACTTTGCTTTCTCACTTTTCATTTTCTTTTCAAACTTTTTTCACTTTCCTCACGCTGTTTTCTCACTTTGTTTTCTCAATTTGATTTCTAAATTTGTTTTCTCACTTTTCATTTTCTTTTCTCACTTTTTTCACTTTCTTTTCGCACTTTATTTTCTCACTTCCTCTTCTCACTTTCTTTTCTTACTCTCTTTTCTTCACTCTCTTTTCCTCGCTCTCTTTTCTTCACTTTCCTATCTTCGTTTTCGTTTCTCACTTTCTTTTCTCTTTTTCTTTTCTCATTTTCTTTTACCACTTTGCTTTCTCACTTTTCTTAGCGTTTTCTTTTCACTTTTTTCACTTTCCTCACGTTGTTTTCTCACTTCGTTTTCTCAATTTGTCTTCTCACCTTGTCTTCTCACTTTGTCCCTTCTTTTCTTTTCTCTCTTTCCTCACTTTCTTTTCTCACTTTCATTCCTTCTCTTTCTTTTCCTCACTCTCTTTTCATTTTCTTTTCTTCGTTTTCTTCTCACTTTCTTTTCTCACTTTCTTTTCTCATTTCTGTTCTCACTTTCTTTTCTCACTTTCTTTTCTCACTTTCTTTTCTCATATGCCAACATGTAGAAGTTCGTTATCTGTACAAGTCTTAGCGGTACTTGAGTATGCAAGATAGCAAAGCCAGTTAAGTCCTTGATCAAAAAATTGCTGTTTCTTGGGTTAATATACTAAACCAAACACATCAGTAACTTAACGTAATACCTCTGGCTGTTGAACGAGGGGCATGGCTTACAGCGCAAGCTGGTACGAAAAAAATCTCGATTTTAAACCTATTCTTTTAAATGATTTTCTTATGATGCTTTTGCGGGCCTGCTAGTTCTTATTAATTATTTGGCTTTGCGTTTTGATTGAGACAATTCATCATGCCCATCGAGCTTCCAATTCGGACTTATTTTATTATCTCGCTCTAAGAAACTCCCTGTTGTTTGAACGTAGGTGCCCTGAATTGAATTTAGTTCCGGTGAATGGTCAATACACGGGCGAGCTCACTGAAATATTGTTTTTCATGAATGTCGACACGTTTTTTTTTCTTTTAATTATTTTTTTTTTCATAAACTAACGCATGAGTTCATACAAATCTCGTTAATTTGAGTCACCATTGCGATGAGCATCCTGCAAAATGTTTGTTCGAGTTTGTTCCTATGTGTCATTAACGCAACGTGTATTTGAGCAGCTGAAAGTCGAGCTCAAGTCGCAGGTACAGTGTCATAACAGGATTGCTGTTCTTGTACCGTTTGACCTGAATTTGAAGTATGTTCTTTTTGTATGATGTTTTTAGTCGGCGGCAATCTTCGAATCAAATCGTTCAATTCAGAGTGGAGACGCTCTTGAAGATCTTAAGGCTGAAAAAGGCATAATGCAGTAAAAGCCAAGTATTGTTAATGATGCGCAACTAATTAGTCTCTAGAGCATTTGAACTCATTGTACAGCCCTTATCGTCAGTGTGTTTCTCTACGTTAGTAACTGTCTCTGTATCACATCACGCTAAATTTACTATTGATTGTTCCAAGTACATCGGATTTGATCCAAGTGCATTATTGACCTCGAGGCTTTTCTTGAGTGGTCTGAAATCGAGACTTCAAGTCGGTAATCAGAATAGAGTGAACACGGACTGGATTCAGTTCCAGGCAATTCAGATAGAGCCTTCAAAGACCTCAAGACTTTAAAGCTCTATCCGAATTTGTACGCATTTTTGTTGCTTTTCCGTTTTCTCAAAATAGAGTTATGTGAGTTATGAAGGTCATTATGTAAGTACTTTTTAAGTGAGTCATTTTTGAAGAATAATTTTGTCTTTATTTTGAGTTAGTGAGGTGAATTGATAAGAAAGATTATTTGTTGTTATCAATTTTACAGTTCGGGATTAAAAGCAGATAGCAATGATCGGTTCTCCAAATTTGTTGGAGCTTTTTTTCCCTCCAAGTGTTATGATCAAATGAAAGCTTTTTACAAAAATTGTTTTATAGTGGGCAGTGCTGTAATTTAGCGTAGAATCATCCATTTTTATTCGGAGAATTGCTTGAAGCAAGTAAAACAATACATGCTTTCTGTGTCAATTTGAAGTTCAAAATGTCTAAAATTTGGCATTGAGAAGGCTTTGTTATAACACAACGCTTTTTCAGATTTGAAATCATTTGGTTGGCCTGTGAAATCTGAAGATTGTATTTCGTGAATTTAGTAAAAGCTAAAGCTCACGAAACAGTTATACTGTCGTGGTCTCAAGTACGGGTCAAAAGAATTCATACGTTGCATTTTGATTTAAAACTGGTTCTGAAAATAAACAAAATGTGGCTCGTATTTATAGTTCTTCTATGCAAAGATATAGTGAGAAAATTTAGATCAGCTAAAAAATATTTGATTTGATTGATCTGATTTTCTATTTTCGTTAACTTTTCATTCAATCGATTTCATCAGTTTGAGGTCAGTGGATGTTAGAATCAGGTTTGTGTGAGTTTCTGAACCATCACATGGTCCCTCCTTTTTAAGTAAAAGTGAGGGGATCCAAATCTATCTGGTTGTTTTCTATTTCTACTTGATAGTGTTCGAGTGTCTAAGATTCGCAAAATGACAATCCCTTTCTAGCAAAATTGTCTGATCACCGCTTATCAGATAATGTATCTCTTAATTTCTAGACTCTGGCAGATCTTTATGCGATGAAACGTATTTGTCAGGGCGCAAGCGATGAAAATTCAAACTTATCACATTCAAACATCCAGTTCGTACACGAAAAATTGTCGGCTTTAGAAAAGTACGTACCATATAAGAGTACCTAATTTAGAATATCTGTTTATTCAACTATTTCTGTGAATACAACAAATTTTAGGGCAGTGAGTGTCAAAAAAGTGTTCGATGAGTTCGGAAAACAGGACTGATTTGTTATGGAACTGACACGAATCATGGGGGTACTTGGTTCTCAGGAGTGTCTAAATTGTTTTCTAATTAATTTCATAAATCAGTTATTAATCCTAATTATTTAAGCGCTGATTTTTTTCAGATTTTAAAAGACAAGAAGATTTTTACATGCTGAGTTTAAGCTAATTAAAAAATTTTCGCTCTGAAAAAAACTGTTTCATGGCCTACAAATTATGCCGTTCATTCAGTCAAGTTGATGCCTATTGCTCTCATTAACTGCACTAAACAAATTCCATTCGCGTCTCGTATTTCATGCTTAGACGCTCAAGAGAAATGACTTGTTTCACATTTTTTCTAGTTTAAACCGAAAGCAATTCTGACGTGTCAAAAATGTAGTTGCAAAACATGTGTTTTCAGGTTAGTTGCATGTCGTAGGTTTAAAGCGAGTAAAATATCATCACAAGTGCCGTACGCAATAGCGGAGGTGCAAAAATGACGGAGAAGGAAGATGGGGCTTCCAAGAGAGATCGTCTGACCATATTTGAACTGGCAGGAGAGTATGGCATGTACCAATGTGTTTACTCCTTTTTTATATGCCTTGTGTTTGTCCTCTCCTGTGTTGATCCACCTGTTGCCACTTTTGTCTTCCATGATATCCCGCACAGGTGAGAGAGAAAATGTCCACTTCAAAATTGATCTGTTATTTCATTAAAAAATAATAATGTTGGCGTGATGAGTGTTTAAATTCTTACTGTCGGACGGTTCTGAATAGTCGATATCGATTATCGCTAACACATTTTAATGAGTTTATTTATTTTGTATACGATGCATTCTATCTTCGTTTCCTTGGAAGCTCACGTTTTACATTTTAACTGCAGAAGAGTCTATACAGTCGGTAGCTAGGTGATATATTAAGGCTATACTTTGTCCTTGAATTGTTGAATTCTTTTCTGAAGCGCCGAATGCAACGACTATTAACCGACTTGCTACGAAATGCGTTTTAATAGACGTTTGAAATAGTCATGGATGAGACGCTATTTTTGGCCGTCTTTGTTTTTAAAGTTCAAAAAATTTTCAGTCGCTTCTCGGAGAATGTTGTTCCTTCGCATATGTATCTTTAAGCAGGTGCATATTTGTTCTTTATGTCGTCCCAAATTTAATCTACGAGGCCTCCAAAACTGAAATTAAAGTCTCAAATTAATATATAAGGGGGCTCAAAATCAGTTTTAATAATAATTAGTTGCTCTCAAACGAAGTTTGTAGCAAATATTAGTCCTGTCGGTCTTTTTTATGCAATTTTTCGCTTGACCGATTTTTCGTCTGACGCATTTGACTTTTCGTCCTCAAAAACGGGATAAACAGATAGCGCCCAGCGGGCATTAAGTGCTCTTAGAGCCTCTCAGCTCTGTTTCAGCTCAAACTGTTTTGGAAACTTATACTTATGGTGTGAAGGGTGGGTCTTAGCGGTTGAAGACACCCCCACTGTTGACACCCGACCCCACTATTGCCGAATGTTCTTGTCCTTCTCTCAGTTTAACGATCATTACTGGCCAACAGAACTTTTTAAGTTTTACAGTTGTGTTGACAGAACTCTTTTGCAATTGGGTTGGCGATAGCTGAGGCTATTATTGGCCGTCTCTTGTTTTTACAATTCAAAGAATTTGAATTGTATTGGGGCGCTGTCTTTTTTTAAGATCTGTTCACACATTTTCAAAATTTTTGAAGTCAAATTGGAGTAGTGATTTTGGTCACGCCGAAACAGGAAATGGAGCGAAAAAGCGAGTTTTAAAGTAGAGTGAGAAAACGGTGTTTGAACAAAAATTTGGTTTCTCGGTAGTGGTTTTTTGTTCATATGCGGCAATTTCACTCTGATTTTTAATGTTTTTTCGGTTTTTTGGATCGGATTTTTTTCTAAATGGTTTTCCCAATCCATTCACAGCTCATTCTAGGCCTAGTTTTTTGTTTGAATTAATTTTTCATTTCTCGCTAGTGGTTTTTTTGGTTCACATGCGACATTTTGACATTGATTTTCTGTTTTTTCTTATTTTTTATCTGATTTTTTCTAAAATGGTTTTCTCAATTGACTCATAGTCCATTCTAGGTCTATTTTTGCTGTTTAGTCAATGAAAATTCTTTGAATTGTACGTCAGGACTTGTCCTGCTATGTATTTTTATTTCGTCGTCAAGATTTTTGTTACGACCATAAAACGTCACAATCACTTAGAATCTGCTTTTTGTTCATTCGTTCATCATGCAATTTTAACTTAACTGCGTGCGTGACGTCATTTTTCACAATTAGTGGAGCGAGTTTTTTCTTCATTCGCGTGACGAAGTTTTTGGCCACACATAACTTACTTCACTCTCAAAAATGACTTCCTCACTCTAAAACTGACTTTTCTTCAATTCATAAAGATAAGGTCAAATGAGTTTATATCACTCTAATTGAAGGGTATTTAAGAGCAGCTATTAGATACTACAATAAGTTATATATATTTTTAAAATTTAACATCTCAGTTCTTAATGAAAAGAATAATTTTCTTCTTTAGTCTGTCTGTTTTAAATCTTTTTGAGGCTAAAGATCTACGAATCTTTTAAGGCTGTTTTCTGGCAATCTGCCAGCTATGTTTCTGCAAATTTTTGAATTATCAGATTTTTTCTATTTGATTTATTTAATAACAAGGCTGGAAAACTAAAAGTTGCAGAGTCGACTCAAGCTAAAGCTGGCCTCACTCTAGTCGGATATGTTTGAATTGGCCCTGCTAATTATATAGGAGGGAAATTTCACAACGACTAGAAAGTTATCTAGATGCACATTGGATAAAGCACTAAGCAACATCAAAGACAAAAAATTTAAGCATAAATAATGATTGAAGTTATTGTGATCTGCATTCTAGAACAGCCACGAGATGATGGCAGATACCTCTCAATAACAATGAGGATCAGAGGTCTAAGTACAGTTTTCAATTGATAAGAATTGTTTTGTTGTGCTTACTGAAAGCCCTACAAAAGTAGTTAGATCCACACTTTCAGCACTAAATGTGATTCCGCACTGGTAAGAAGCTGTCCAACCAAGACTGCAATAGTTAGCAAAGTGGCTTTTTACATTTCATTTGCTTCTTCTAATAGGTATTGTTTGACAACAGGTTATTGTGTGACACGGCTTACCAGCTCCGTGATTTCATGCAAAAATAGTTTTATTGCAAATTCACTTATAGAATCTGCAGTAATTAAGACGGTCTTCCTGAGAGCATTGGACAGATTTAAAGTCTGTTTTTCTTTTTGTTTCATCATCGACAACGAATTAACTCCGCATAATTGTGAGTTGTTTTAAAAAACTTGTTTTTTTTTGCTTTTTATATAAAATCATCTTAAACGTCATAATTTAACAAAAACAGTTGATAAACTCATAAATGTTGATGGAATTTTCAGCTGTTCAAGTTTCTGATTTTTTGTTGCAACGTCGTTTGCGGATAACTGTTCTGAAAACCCGCACTTTTGTGAATACCGGAGAGATTCTTTTGATTCACGCAAACATTAAATTGGATGCCGTATTGCAAGCTGGGTTGAATTTTTTATAAGCTGGTTTTCAACACATATTCCTTTGCCTTTAAGCTATTTCACGGAAACTCTATAGCTGTTTGCGTAAATATAGGTTCGACCGTGGTAAGACTACTTGTTATCTATTGCAGTTTCCAGATATTTACATGAGTCAACAGTTTTTAGCTTTTTCTGCCTAATTGAGGAAATTTTTGTAGATACCCTATTCTATCCCTAATTTTTAGCTGATACCCTATTCTATCTGATCAACTGATCAGGTCGACCGAGATGTTTTTGATGCTCTTCATTCCTGGTATGTTGATTGGTTTTAGTGGTGGTGTCATCAGCAAAAACGGACCGCTAAAATGGAGACAACATCCGGTAATTATTGTAATCCAGAAAGAGAAGTCCAAGAGCTGAAACATGAGTTAACGCATATATGATAAACCGTTCAGCACTAAAATTTTCTGCTTCTGTACAATAATATCGCTTCTGTAGGAACGTTTCTAGCAATATTTAGCTGGATCCACGTTTTCCGCAATCCAATTTTCCCATTGAACCAAATTTTCTATTCGATTACATTGTAATCAACACTGTCAATAGCTGTATTTAAATCTATACGATCCAAAAGTGCGTTGTTTTGTTGTTCTTTCATTTTTCTCGATATTTACTTAATTAAACTTCAGTTTACTTAATAGTGGCAATTACAGTTTTACTTTGAGACCTATAACTGAATTGACCGCGTTGAAGAAGTCAAGCTTTTCGATGTATCTAATAATACGGCCATATTCGTACGGCGAGAAAATTTTGGATATCAACATGAGTAGAGATTATAAGGTCTAAAATTTTGAACACCTGGTTTGTTTTGGCGTCATGGCTCCACATATAGCTTCGCTGGATAGATGTCACATTTTTCACAATCGTTGAGGATCCTATTTAGTGCCCCACATTTGATTACCGTGGTTCTATTGGGGTCGCTTCTGCATTTTCATCTGTGCTGGATAGTTGCCACATTTGTCATTTTGTTGAATCATAGTCAGTACTCAACACCTTGATGTAACGCAGATTTTAAGAGGCTTTGACTTCATATCATCTTGACCAGCGCAAATTTTTATTTGAAAAATGCGAATAAGCTTTTCAACTTGCTATCTGCGGCCATGTATGAGCCGCTCGAAAATATTTGATAGTAAAATGAGTGGGGATTATAAGGTCTATAATTTCCAACACCCGGTTTGTACTGGCGTCATGTCTGCACTTATAGCTGCGGATCGTAGTTAGTTTTACCAGATTTGTTTGAGGTCGCTTTTGTATTTTTAATTAAGCTGGATAATTGCCACATTTGTTGAGAATCATAATTAGTACTTTGCATGTTGCTTTAACGTAGATATTAAGGAGCTTTGAATTGATGTCATTCTGACCAGCGCGGCTTTGTTTCAATTCGCGAATGTTCTTTTGCAGATAACGGCATTATAAGGTCTTTAATTTCCAAAACAGGTTTGAATTGGCGTCACGTCTGCATTTATAGCTGCGCTGAATAGATGTCACATTTTTCTTATTTGTTGAGGCTTTTTAACTGTGCTGGATAGTTGCCACATCTGTTTAGAATTATAGTTAGTACTCCGCATTTTGCTCTAACGCAGATTTTAAGCAGCTTTGAATTGATGTCATCTTGATCAGCTCAATTTTTTTTTGAATTTTTGAAAGTTTTCAACTTGTAATCTCCTGCCATATTGGAACCGCTGAAAATTTTTAATTAGCATGAGCAGTGATTTTAGGTTCTAAAAATGTTCAACACCCGGTTTATAATTGCGTCACGTCTGCACTTATAGCGGCTCACCAAAGATCTGACATGTTCCACTTTTGTTGAGGATCTTAGTTAGCATCTAAATATTGTTCCCATTTTTTTATTGAGGTTGCTTCTGCATTTTTATTTATGCTGGATAATTGCCTCATTAAATGAGAATCATGATTAGTTCTCCGCGTATTGCTTTAACGTAGATTTTTTACGTATCGTTCAGATCTTTGTCAACATGAGTAGCGATTTTAGATTCTAAAATTTCCAACACCTGTTTTATATTGGCGTCACGTCTGCACTTATGGCTCCGCTGGATTGATGTCACATTTTCGGCTTTTATTGAGGATCATAATCAATGACTCACATGTTGTTGCCATGGCTGTATTGAGGTCGCTCTTATATTTTAGTTTATGCTGGATAGTTGCCTTATTTGTCACATTTATTGAGAATCATAGTTGGTACTGCATGCTTTTGACTCAGAGCCAGTGATCTTGCTTCCTCCATACTAACATTTTCGAACCCATTATCCAATTCTTCTTTCAAAGTTCTGAAAGTTTTAATGTTTATAGCTTGCGATTTTTCCTTAGGTCTTCCATTTTCAAAAATTGTATGATGTCTGACTGCGAGCTTTTTTATGCAATTTGTCCCTCAAACGAATAATATGATTGGCTGTCCAGTTTGCGCGACCTCATTTCGTTTGCCGGACTAAATATATCGAAGCATTTTACTACTGGATCACTCAAACATCTTGCAGTTTCTGGATCGATATACTAAGTTCGATTTACTGAGTTCTGGAATTAGATTTACTATTTTTTGAGATACCTGAAAGGCTGGATTTTAAATTCTATGAAACGTTGATCTTTCTAGTGAACGTCTCGTGTTCCGTTTCTTCTTCCATTATTAAAGCAGTAAGGCGCATTCATAAATAGTGATCTCCGGGTCTAAAACTGCGATTTACAGAAACTTGCTCAAAATTTTGATCCCGCCTGCAAGAAAATATTTTATATCCGTCAGCGGAAGAAACTGAACAGTTATTGGACTGGTTTATTCAAATCTCAGTCACAGCATTTAGATACGGCGTCCCAAAGAGTTACTCTATAGCTGCTTCCAAAAATATCAAGTTTTCAAGTGTTCTTACATTACTTGTTTTAAAATTGAAAGCCTCGATAATCCTACTAGAATAACACGATGAAGTAACTGGAAGGAAAGTATATAGATACCATCTCTGAGACTGCCACAGATTACGTATCAGTGTTTTTTCGACAACAGACCGTTTTCTGAATCGATGTCAATTTTACGAAGACAGTCGGTAACTATTGAATGTCGGCTCAATGTAATAATGAAGCAAAGCCTGCCTTGTTATGTTTAGCTATCAATTACCCTCAATACAACGTTTGTTGCCGGATTTTTCTTTACTCCTGTTGGTGGAATCACTTTTTCCATCAATTTGACGATGACTTGACTGTCATCTGCAAAAATGAACAGTTTTGATTTCGACATTGATTGAGCGTTGTCTTTTTTCCGTCCCCCTCGTTCTTGAATATAAATTGACTAAGACTTCTGCGGGAAGGTCCCACATATCAGCATTTCTTCAATGTCTTCCTGCAAATACTTGGGTTGCCAAGTTAAATGTTTTTGGCAGAGTGCTTTCATATAATATGTCAAATTAACGTCTTTTGATGAGTCGCTCATTAAGAAATATGACTTTTCAAATTTTTCGGATTATGATAATCTAGGAATAATTGTTTTCGTCCCAATACTCGGTCCTTTAGGGGCCTAGTCGTTGGCAAGCAAAAATGCTATCTGTCTGGTCTCATATATTTTTCGTTTTAGAGAAAAATGTTGCTCGTGCTCTCAATAATCCAATAAACTGTACTGCGCGCCAAAGATAAGTTGCTATTAATAGGTACTTCGACAAATGTCTTTCAATTTTTGTTATCTATGGTCACTAGGAACTGCAATCTGAAATTTAGCTTGACTATAGGTGCCGTTTTTTTCTATCTTCTGATATTTCTTCCTAGAAACCATATAATACAGAGCCAATTGAGTCTTTGACGCTTCCTACTTCGTCTCTACGGGTGATCATTGAGGCATCTCAGCGATAGGCCAATAGATTAGGCAGCGAAAATCTGAAATTATCAAGGTTATCACAGCAATTAAGCTATGGAGCTTCTAAGGAATGAAACCGAGCTTGCTTATGAAGATGTTGCCATGTTTTTGTGTAGGATCTCCATGTTATGTTCAGCTACAGATTACACCTTTCTCACAAAATTTTTGGGCAAAGTGGCTTGAGGGGTTAGTGTATTTGTTTTCCAGCCGTCTTGTGATGTCGTGTGAAAACTCTTTTGCTTTTTCTGAAGTGTGATCTGTGCTATATTATCTTTTTGTATATGCTTTATTTTTTTACTTTTTTTCTGTTGTTGATTATTTCCATTATCATAAGGCTCTTTATTCTATGATGGGGCAATTTAGTATGGCATGTTTTGTATTCTCCTGCTTTGCCCATTTTCTACTCTGCATGTTTTTCTACTTAAAGCTATGCGATTGAGATATTGGAACTTATTCAATTTGTTAATACTTTTTTCTCCTGGTTTTTTCCATTTGTTATTGCTAGCACGCAATAGCAGTTTGTTGATTGAGAAAAATATGAGACCTCAAAACAAACGTACGTAGTTTTTATCGACCTGGCTTATAACCGAAGTGGCAGTTTATCGGATGGTATTTCGTGTTTCAGTCTCAAACATCTTGACCGGGGGTGGGATATTAAGCGAAAACTTCAAGAAGCGTGTTCTTAAAATCTACTTGGTAATATAAAGTATTCAAGCTTCCATATCATTTGTCTTGTACGTTATTGTCTACTTTCTTATAACTTTCGATTATGGTTAGGTATTATGGTTAGCATATTAAACCAAGAACTGTCTATTTTCATTTTTGATAAGTTTGGGGCCCAGTTCCACTGAGAGTGTAATAATTTTGACTTGAAGGTTTGAGTTGGGAGGCAAATGTTGCAGACACTTTAATAAAGTCAAGTAGATTTTGAAGTGCCCCTTTTTAAGTCTTTAATTAACGTTTGCCTAGTTTCCACAATTAAACAAGTAAGATTTCGCTGAAGCGAAAAATATCTGTCGTATTTCGACTTTGTAGAATTTTAATTCTCGTGAAATTCATTTTTGAAATAAAATTTCGACCTTTTTGAGCATCTACTAAAGCTACTTGCATCTTGGCCAAATTTTCTTGGATGTTTTTTAATGAACATAATTTTTGCTGAATGTTAAAACGCCTGTTAAACAGGCTTCTTGTGTAGCAATCTCTGATGCGCAATAAATGGGAAAGAGCTAGGTTCACAAAGCTTCTTAGTGGAAGCAACTGGGCGTCAATAGCCTTGCTTACTCTCGTCACATCGTTTTGTCTTCCATGATTTAATACAACTGCTGGTGAACTTTAATCTGCTTTGGTTTTTGAATTTGACAGCTTCAGCCGACAAAATTGTTCAGCTGGGAAAGTGCTCTTGGGTCTATTGAGCTGAATTGAGATGTTTAAGTGAATTCGAAATTGTATTACCGCAAGTTTGACTCATTATCACATGACAAGTTGTTACAAATCTGTCGGTTTATGTACATTGTTCCCGCAATCATAGCTTAAAAGTTTTGACATGAATCTCGAACTCAAATCAAAGGTCGAAGTCATCGGAAGTTCTTTTTAAAAGCTCCTTTATGAAATGGCGTATAAGGGCAAAGTGTTTGGTTTTTGCATAGTGAATGAACTGCTTGCTCAGCGCTATACATGCCTGGTTATCAACGATAATCTCAATCGGCCTGCAGTAGCAATCTAGGCCCTGCAGTAGATCTCACGTAAATGGACTTTTTCGCCTCTGCTAATGAATTCATTTCAGCTTCCGCTGTTGATGTAGCAACCTATCTTTGAAGTTCTTTTGACCAACTGACAACAGCTGAGACATTTTTTATTTTGAAGCAATATCCTGAAGTAACTTTCATATGGTCCATATTTCCTGTCCAAGCTGCATCTGAGAAGCACGCTTAGTTTACCTTATCGCCCCTCCTAAAAACCCATCTAGTTCCGAGAACCTTTGTAGTATCTCAGAAATGTTTTTCCTGCTTTCAAGCGCTTTTCACCTGGATTCTTAAACAAAACATAAGAAGTTTGCTGCAAAAGCTAGGTGTGCTCTACTCGAGCTAGCGAACCACTAAATTTTAATAATCACCATTTTTTATGCGGTCTTGTTGTTACTCTCCTTCTGAGGGCAGTTTTCGGTAGTAAGCTTTAACTCACTATCTTCTTTCCAAGAAACTAGCGAAATGCCTACAATTACCTATTTTGAACTCTCGAGCTGGTTCACACTCAAAGAAAAACTTCCGTGAAGTTCGCAGCTTGAAATAGCATCAACTCACAAACTACTGCACTATGAATTTCTCTTGCATTTCCTAATGCACAAATCATTGTCCTGAACTAAAGATTGAAAACCTCAAGCTTTAAGCATTTCCTAAATGTATGTGAGACACCAATTCTTTTCTGCAAGATTAAGAACGTAAAGACTTTTCTCTATCAAGCAGACGAGAGTTCGAAACCTTCGGGCTATTTCATATAAATTTCATCTGCTATAGTTTCGTTAATATATGCCGTCTTTATATCCATATGTCTTAAATTGGACCCGGATTGAGCAGACAATTCCACAAGTAAACGAATTGTTGAGAGCCTATTAGTTGGTGAGTACGTCTCATGATGAACTTTTTTCCCGAAAACATAGCTGTAACTTTTGGCGACGAGCCTTGCTTTGGCCTAGCTCTACTTATATCGCCCGTCGGACCGTAATTAACACCGAAATGCTATCGGCTATCTACTTTTTTGTCCCGTTGTTAAGTAGTTTCCAAAGACTATTTTCTCTCAGGAGGTTATATTCGTCTTGCATCGCTTTTTTCCAGTTTTATTCTCGATGGACTCACATTTTTAGTGAGAAGGTTCTGGGCGACTACTTTGCTTGTAAACGCTATTTCAGTCACTTCATCGTTCACCTCTATTTCTAAATTTGCCTAGTCGTTAGGTCCGAAGTAATAGTTGTTCTCATCGAATCTTGCACTCCTCGTGTATTTGAACTTTATGTTCACCTCGCTCACACTCCATGCCTACCAAAAAAGATTTATCATCGAGTGCTTAGCCTAGGAAAATTCCCTTCTTCGCTGTTCTTTCAATTTTGTTTTCTAAACTGTTTTTCTTTATAAGGATAAGTGACACAACCGTGAACTTTCGTGTAACTGAGATTGGGTTTCTCTCCGTATATTGCTTCATGAATTTTCTTTCTTGCTTAGTGTAAGCAAAAACCTTAAATAGAACCCCATGTTGGTCCAACAGTTTTGACTGATCTAAGTTGACTGATCTCCTTATTCCCTAACGGTTCCTACTGACATCCCAAATACTCCCAAATTTTTAAGTCTAGGCTGGCCAACGTTTGCACAAAATTGTTTGAACTTCTGAAGAACATCGTACCTCGACTTCATGAAATAATTGCTACAATATCTAGTGAAACTATCAACAAGTCCTATTGCATACTTGTGCCTATCTACAATCCTAAATGACGTGGGCCCCATGATTTCTGTCTGCACAATGTCTTAAAACTGCTTGCGCACTTTTGCCATCTTTTGCTATCGGTTGTTGCTAAGCTTATTTCAGCTCACAAATATCTAAAACATCTACCAAACTGTCGCTGATACTCATTCCTTCCACAATTTAAGCTTTTTTTGCTGATGTCTGAGAAATTATAACAACATCTTTTGTGCCGCATTTTTAAGCCACTGGATAGTAAACAACTTTCTTCAAATATTGTACCCGGCTGAATGGAAATTCAACTCAACTTTCGTCAATTGTTCTTTGGTTAGGCCCAATCAATAGTTCAGCTCCAAGTGACTGCTTCTCTTAAGTTTTTTTATTGACACTGTGTGAGTGTTCAGGTATAAACAAAGCGTTCACCAAGACAATTTTTCATTTGACTTTCATACTATTCCTAACTAAAAGTCGGTCACAAATCTCATACTCTGTTTTGTTTGCGTGCTGCACATTTCCTGAGAAACCATCGTGAAACTAATAAACAAGTCCCTGTCATCATGTAGAGTGTTGCGCCTGAGTCTAGCACTAGTCCACCTCTTTTATCATTAATCGGCCATGAGGAGCTCAAATACTCTCAAGCTTTTTGTTTTTTGTCGTCCGCAGCTATATGTCCAAACGTTTTGCAATTAAACCCCTAAACCGCTTTGATGGTGCCAGCTTGTATGTTCTGAGGCTCACGGTTATTATTTGAGCAATGGAACTTGTTGAGTTGCTTCAAATCTAAACCGTAATAGCACATCTTCTGCTTAACTAGGAACACAAATTCACTTGCCTTCTTCTCACTCTCTGGCCCTTAGTCAGTGTCAAAAATAATAAGATCACGCTTCAACTCATCAGGTGACTTTTTCTCAAACCCGTTTGGTAAATCTTTCAGTTAAATTGATGTGAACATATTTTCATTAAAACCCTCATTGACTTGATTAAGATTATATTAGTTCCTCTGCTCTTGTTTTATACTTGACTAAATTTTCATCTTTCTTTTTATCAAGGCTAGAGAGTTCTCTTAATAGATTATGTAGTCTTGGTCGTTGGATGCTACAAAATCTCTTAGTCAACACGTGCCGCGCTTGCGGACCATTTCTTTTACACAGCCTAATGTCACCTGACCGCTTGTCTAACACCTAGATACGCACGTACGCATTTTTTGCAGTTCCCTTCTTTAAAAATTGCTCGCTTTATCAATATTTGCGTCTTCTTCAGCTCGTGAGGGCCTGTAGAAGGTACGTAATATCACAAGTGCTACCAAGTACTCTGTACAGCATGAGAACAAAAATGCGAGCTTCAAATTGCTCCGAAATTTTCTAACAATCATCCTTTCCGCTGAATCGATCACGTTCGTTCTTATCCCTCATTTTTTTAGGAATCTAATCAGCCTATCAACTCAACAAAATATGTGCTGGGCTTCTTCAAATGTGTAAACAAAAAAAACATTTGGAGCTGAGCTAAGGTTGAGCGATCAGCAAACAAAAGATCGCACACTCACACACGCAAAAAACTACCTGCCTGTCTGTGTCAACACTGGTCACTAAGAAATGGCCAGACCATTTCCCGTCGAGTCTCGACTAGTAAACACTATCTTATCGGTTTGGTGTTATCGTTGGCGGAAACCAAATTGCAGTAACACAGAGACTTCAGGGCAATCTCTACATGTATGGCCCCTCATAAGCAAGATCATTTATCCAAGTTTATTTTACTTTTAAATCATATTCAACAACTGTTGTGGAGAGTTTTGCGTTGCTCTACAGATCTGTTAGATTGGCTTTTTAAAATAATCTAGTGTTCAGCAATTCAGCTTTTTCAAAAAGTCAAACTCTGCGAAAGTTGCGCTTTTTGAAAAAAAAAATCCGAAGGTTTTGCTAAAACGAGAGCGTGTCACAATCAATAAGTTACCTTTTAGGAAATTAGCTTTTTAAAAAATTAGAACTAATAAATTTTTCAATCTTTGTTTGCCACTCTGACTGCACTCAAAAGACACGTTCAAAACTAGGGCCTTGAACTTTTTCCCGTTCATCCTTGCTAGCTGTTGCTTCTTTTTCGTTTGCCTCTTTTTCGTGTGGCTGTGTCGGGTTCTAATTGGACCTTTTTCTGATCATGTTCTGTTGTTCGTCTGTTTTTGTTTGGCAGCCTTGCAAATTTTTTTTGCAGCTGGGAGTTTGGCGGGGTACAGTAACCTGACAAGCTGTGTCTTTATATGAGGGAGACGTAATATTTGTTACAAAAAAGTCGGTTCCTATAGCATTATGTTCCCGCTATCATAGTTTAATGGTTTTGATATCAAAGTTGAACTCAAATCAGAAATCGGGGTGTTAAGTTATTGGGTGTCAATCTTGACTGCCTTCATCACAAAACCGTGGAACTATTAAAGAGAAATTAGGGAATCAAAATGAGTGGACATTTCAGCTGAAATTGTTAAGCAAATGACTTGACTTTTGTACTTCGTTAGTTTAGAGAAGCCATTGGAAACTTCTATGTTTTGCCCTTATCTGCTCTAATTTTACTCATAATTGTCATGCTCAAGCTAATTGCTTCTCAGGGCAAGTATTTGTAATTGTCTTTCAAATAGTTCAAATGAACTGTGTACCAAGTAGGTGTGTTTTTACGCTCAATGTGAAGCATGTTAATAATCTCATTCATGCTCAGAAGATATCATCTGAAACTGAATTGGCGAGAAACCAGATCGATATAAATTTCCTGGCCCATATTTCCTAGAAGTTTGTGAGTTTGAAACAGGGTGCTCATGGATCACCGAAGTTCACCCTTTGTTAGTAATTTGTGCTGTTAGCAATTTGGCACAAATGGAGCCTTTTTCTGTAGTGGGGTTGTCAATAAAAAAATGTATCAAGAGCAATCGAAACGAGTGGTTGCTGAAGTCTTATTGCCTGTTTTAAAGTGCCACAAAATTATTTTTTGAAATTCCACATTCATAGGAGGAATTGACATGGAATGAAAAGCTTTAGTTGAAAAATTTAAGTTAAAAGACGTCCTTCGTATCCTGGCATAGTTGCATTCTCATGAAAGAAATAAAATAATAGAGTCCCTTTGACTGCCTGCGCCTTAAGAACTAAGTTAACCAGTGAAGTTCATTTCTGTTGCCTTATGGGGAGTTCGAGCACCTGGACCAAATTAATACTGTTGAGCATCATTCCGTATATTGAATTACTGCTTAAATTTCTTCTCTTTGGAGGGATGGAAGTGAGCTCCACGTCGAGCTGTTTATTATTTACTTCAAAACTAGTAGCTATTTTATTAATCCGCTGGGGTTGTTTAAATGATAAGTGAACGTCCAAATAAGGAAATTTAAAATGCTTCAGCTAAGCTGCAGAATACTGTGAGTTAAAATTTTGTTCTTATCTCCAATTCATGTCCTGTTTTGACCTTTCAAATTCTCTATCTGTTTCATCGTAAGCTTCCAATGTTTCACCTAAATTTATGTGGTGTGTGTATGTTCAGATGTGTTGTGACTAACGTGTCATCGCCAGCCTCATCATCGACCTCTCCAGTGGCTCTTAATGCCTCATCTTACTCAAACAATGTTGAAGTTCAAATTTACAAGTTAGTACGGTATGACGTTTAACTGTGCAATTTAAGCATGGCAAAAATTATTCATGTTTTGGTTTTGAATGTTGAGATCAGCAGTGAGGCTTGGTAATTTGCGTTTGCACAAAATGTTCCGAACACTCTCATTTGCAATATTTGTCTAGCATTTTTACCAACAAGGGGGTAATAGCTTCACAAATAGTGTTCCAACTGGTTCTACTTCTTTCACCCCAAATCATTTAACCCCTCTATGATTTCGTCCTACCAATTAGCAGTCGACATTAAAGGCATGTTATGTCATAATTAATAGCCGTCGGCAACCTCTCAACAGCTTTTATTTAGGCGCTCTCCTTTACCTTTTGATCACGTTTTTCGTTTTACAAGAGTCACGATTTTCACGTTTGACTTCTGACTTACTTCACTTACTGTTTCAACTGAATGGATTTTAAATTCTTCCAGGCATTGAATTACGTAATGTGTTGATTGCTGTCAAAGTCAAAAGAGCAAAATCAAAAGAGACGGGATAAACCGACAAAGCCTGGTCATTAAGTCATCGAGAATTAGCTAATCAAAGTTCATTAGAGTGTTTGCTAGCTGACATTGGCATGAAAATTTTTAGCTTTCAGTTTAGAAGCCGAATTAAGAATAGTTTTAGAATCTAACTGAAACTGCACGCCAAGTTAGAACACTTTTTGACACTGAAAAAAAAAACAGAAAATTTTCGGTCAATTTGCCTCTTCTTTTTTTATAGCTGCGAAGCTGTAAGCTGAGCGAAGCTATATTGCGGTGCTCTTGGTTTTTACGACTCGAAGAGGAGTATTGGTTTTCTTAAGGTTTTTTTTTGCTGTTTTGACCTAAAAGCGAAAGTGAGAAAAATTGCCGTGTAACTAATTTTTTCTAAGCAAGAGAAGTTTTTTGATCATGTGCTGCGTTTAGTGAATGACTTTTTGACTTTGAAAAGTGGTTTTTGACTGAATGGCGCATATAGATAACCGTCTTTAGCCGTTTTTTCGTCTAAGTGGCCCATTTTTTTTGCTTGTAATTTGGTTTTTTGTAGAAATGTTTTTTATTTGATGCTATTTTGAAATGTAAACCTTGAAAATTAGTAGCACAGTGTTTTGCAGAGCCTGAAAACGCGTTTAAAGTTCAAAATTGGCATAAATTTCTTGATTTTTTAATTAATTTTTGGCTTTTTTTCCTATTATTTTCTTCATTTTTGTTTCTTTTAGCCGTCTTTTTGTCAAAAATCAGTCAACGTGACAACTTCCCGTTGACATTTCATATACTCAATGCCTCTTTTTACCTCGATGTATTTTTGTTTTATAAAATTGTACATATGCTAATCCGATTTTGGTAGTTTTTTTCCTATTTTTCTCAGTTTTTTGTCTGTATTTTGGTTTTAATTATTAGAAATATTCTTTTTGTGCAACATGAGGGGCTTTAATTTCGTTTCAATAAAAAAAACGTCAATAATTTTTTAGCGTTAAGTTTTTGAAAAACAGTTAATTTTTTATAAATGCAGTCCTAAAAATTTTTTGACCTTTTTTTGCAAAATGTTTCAATGTTTCGTATGTTTAATTTCTGCTTTTTCTCTTTTTGACCTGTTCAGGAGAATAGATTTTTGTCTTGGATGAATCGTTGTCTTTTCTATGTCTCGAATGCTGAAAAATGAAATGGTGTTAGTTTTTCTTGTTTTTTTAAATTTGATTTTTAAACTTTTAAACTTTGATTTGAACTTTCAAAAATCAAGAATTATTCTTTGTTATGGTGTTCCGTACATGCTGTTCATATTTTTTACATTCTAGCTTGTATCATTCTAGCTCTGTCCTGGTACCTACATTTATACTGGTTATATTGATTTTTTCAGTTATTAACAAATTGAATGATTTCGGCTTTTTGTTAGATTTTCGTCATTTCTTTGGGTGGCAATTGATAAGGCAGTACTAAGAGTTTACTAGAAAGCCTTTTCCAGAATTTCCACTTGTTACTTTTTATTGTATTTTTTCCGACCTTGGTATTGTTCTTAAACATTTTTTTGCCTTTAAATATTACTCTGTTGCTTTTCTATGATTTTAATTTTTGAATTAGTTTGAAATCATGTTGTCTAGCATATATACAAGAAGAAACAAGTATATGTTGTTTTTGTTTTAATTGCAGTGATGAGAAATCTAATTGTAGTAGTTTTCTGATTCTTAACTTTGAGCATTATTTTTTGAAAATTTAATTTAGTTTCTAAGTTATTATCTGCCGTTTGCTTTAGCGATCTTTTTGAGATTAGAATCGTGAATTATTTGAGGGCAGTTGATAGCCCTGTCAGCTTTTTGAGACTATCAGTGTTTTGAGTATCCTAATTATTTTGCACTTATCCTTACCAAACGTTTTCAATAATAAGTTTTTTTGCGGCATTTTGTTTCTCTTGGTGACAGTGGTTTAAATTTCACCAATTTTTAGATCAGACCGGGGGGGGGGGGGGGGTAATGAGCTTATGGTTTATTAAAAAGGTAATGGTTTCAGCTGCAATTAGGGTTTTTATCAAGTTTTTAAGCTTCGAGTCGCTTCCGGAATTCTTCCGGCTATGTTTTTTGTTTCGTCGTCTGACGCTCTTTTTTCGTTTTACATTTGTTCTCGCAGCAAAGCTGAAAAAGTCAAATTTTCTGAATGACTTCTTCCTCTCACTAACGGCATTTGCGCGAGTGACGTCAGTTCTCACTCGCTTTAGCAAAAGTTTTTAGGTTAATTGCGTGATTAGATTTTGATCACACTTGACTTACCTTACTCAATAAAATGACTTTTGCACTTTAAAACTTAAGTTTATTTTGAATTTGTTTAAGGTCACAGGAAGTCATTTGTGCAGTAAAAGTCCCTTATAAGAGGCTTCTGCGGAATGAATTTTAACAAACTTTATTTATCGCTGAATGTTTTTTACCTAGTTTTTTGAGCGGCGTTGAATTTTTTTTTTCAATTTAGATCTGTATCTGTTTCTATCTCTATTATATGGCACGCAGGTCTATTCTTTCGCAGCTATTCCGGCAATCTGCCGGCTATGTTTCAGTTTCAGTCCCGATGTGCCTCAAGCGCGTCAACGGCGGCTATTTTCCGGCAATCTGCCGGCTATGTTTAAGTGGATAACTTAATTCCATGTTCGGTTGTGATAGTTTTATATCAAGTCTCACGGGCCATTGAGTCATGGCCATGGCCCGCGAGGCGTGTGCAAGTACATGTTTTACTAATATAATGCTCCTAATTATTTAAAAAATTGAATTCGTGATGAAATGATAGAGGGGTTGAATGATTAAATGGTAAATCGGCGTGAATTGATAGGGGTTTAAATATTTAGGGGTGAAAAAGTATGACACCAACTGATTAAATAATGATTGTCTTCAAGGGGGATATGAGGAAGAGGGGACATAAACAATTTCTTTCACAACTACTGTTAAAAATTGAATAATACCTGCTCTCCGTTTATTTAAAAAACAACTGCCAGAAAATATGAACTAGTAACTTTGAATTGTATCTCTTATCGGAAAATTTAAAGACCGAGAATGTGCAAAAGGAAATTTTTTAAGTAATATATTGAAACAAACGCACAGAGCAGTCTCTTAAATTTTGAGATTGTTGACTAAACCATTATGGCTTCGAATTTGTAAGCTGAACGTAGCTATAATGCGGTCCTGTTCGTTTTTGTTTTGTTTCATCATCTGACGAATACTTTGGTTTTAGATTATTTTAAGCCACAGAGCTCACATTAATGGTCTTTGATCACCGGTTTATGAAACTCTTCAGCTGCTTTATGTGCGTGACGTCATTCGTAACTCTCATTCGAATCGAGTTTTTAACCGCATTGCGCTTTTAATTTATGATCAAAATGTGACGCACCTTTCTCTAAATGACTTCAAAACTACAATTCACTTGATTTAGGATTACTATGGACCACTATCACGGTCAATAATTGTCTCCTATATAATGAAGCAAGCGTGGTCGAAAAAAAAATTAGGCAATTTTGTTGAATAAAAATAATTATAAAGTGAAATAGGTTTTTTATCTTGTATCGGCAGCCTCTTAATTGCAGAACTATCTACTTCTATCTATTCTACGGCTTTCTAGTGAAATTTGCAGCTGCATTCGAAAGTCTGTGGTTTATTTTCTTTTGAGGCCTAATATTCGATAAATCAAGATCTATCGAGCATGAAGACTCAAATAAAACTTATAAAATATTCACTATCTATTAATAGAATGAACTCAATTCTGATTGGACAATGTAAATAAAAAGTATAAATACGAAATGCATAACACGAATTATTCATTCATTCTTTAATTGATTCTTGCGAAACTTAGTGCTATTTTCCATCCTCAGAACTTGTGAAATTTTCTTATCTTAGCAGAATACCGGACGCTTACGAACCTAAACACCTAAGAAAATATTTGAAAAAGAAACATAAAAACTGCACACGGAACCTAAATATTAGTAGGAAACTCCTAACAGAATAGCTTTGCAGAGAGTTATCATATGGCGACAGAGATCAAGAGCGTCATTCTGCAACACTAAAGAAACGGAATCAGAGAAAAATTATCACAGCTGAAGCTTCATAAAAAAGAACAATTGTCTCAAAATTCATGTTTATCTCAAATTAATGTTTATTCTTTTGGGAAATTTATCACTCAAAAACAAGCAAATTCTGGATGCCGTGTTACAACTCCCCAATGTCAAAATTGTTCCACCGATCTCCAAGAGGTATGGAATATTCATTATTAAAAATAAATCAAACTCAACAAAACTTAAACTCCAAGAAGGTGATATACACGAACTCATAGAATCTAATACAGGAAAAACCAGCTTAATAACCTCACATAAACCAATACCCCAGACCTGCCCACTTTGTCGATTGAAAACAAACGGACAAGATCAACAGGAGAATTGTTCTTTTCACTCATAAAATACAACAACAGATATGGCCGCACCGCACCCACCACACGTATCGCTCAAACGTTTTGCCGGGCTACCCAACGAAAACTGGGACCAATTTGAAGGTCTTTTGAGAGCAAGCATAGCAGTTGCCAGAATTCCGGCAGATCATAACCAACAAGCCCGATACCTACATTTACACCTCGACGGAAACGCATTAAACTATTATCTACGCTTACCAGAAATCACACGATACGACCTTGATGACGCATTAGATTAGTTACGCAACCGCTACTCAGGCCCAGACCAACGGCGTAATTTTGAGTTAGACTTACAGAGCAGGAAATTTGATCCCGTGAAGGAACAACCAGACAATTTTCTAACTGACTTACAGCGGCTTGCCAACTTAGCAATCGTCGATGACGTTGGTGCCGGAATTGACCGCAATGACGAGCGGACAAGAAGAATCCGAGAAAAATTTATACAGGGGATGCCCTTCAAATACAAAAAAGTTCTTCTCAGAGAATTGGACAATGTCGGAGTAAACGACTTATGCTCCATAGTCAAAAGACGACTTCGAATAGACCAATTAAACCCAGAGCCAGCACACACCACAGCCTTCAACTCACTAACAAGCTCCCAAAACTCTGCTTTTAACCAAGCGGTCGAAAACATAATGGCAGCAGGAATAGCTTCAATTCAGGCATCAGTCTCACAAACAACGCCACCAAGATGGCCGAACACCACCCAAAATAAATTTAACAAGCCTTTCACAAACTACAACAGAAATAACACAGCATACAGAACGCCAAACCAAAATAGAAGCTTCTCAGGTTATCAAAACCGCCCTTTCTATCGAGGTAGAGGAAGAGGTACAAACGCGATAAGCAGATACAACAACCAAAGTCAACAATACAACCAGCGACAACGATCTCCCACGCCAATGCGCACTTTTTTGCAGGATATGCGCAAGCAACGAGCATACCGTACGTGATTGCACTCAGAGGCAACCACCTTATCGCGACGCAACAATGCCATTCAACCAACAGCCAAAAAACTGAATAACCTGCATGCTTTTCTACAAAAAATTTCTTACTGTACAACTATTTATAACGAAAATGTCTTTCTAATTCCTATTCAATCAGGCTCAATTACAATGAAAGCGATAGCTGACACTGGAGCATTTAGTAGCGCTATGTCACAAAAACATTTTGATAAAATCTACAATCATCTAACGCAAAAACCCATAAAAAAGGCACCACCGGAAATTACGGTCTCCACAGCGTTTATGCATCAGTCTCAAATATTATTCACGACAAATTTAACATTCAAAATTGGCCATTTAGAGCTCACAGAGGACTTTATGGTTTTTGAGAAACTCTCCGGCATATAACTTGGATTCCCCTTTTTCGACAAAAACGAAATAACAATCGACGCGCACAACCGCTATCTACATTTCCCTGAATTCACATTTCAGCTGAATTTGATGCAGACGGCTGGCTCAAAAACATCAAAACGATTCAATAATAAGCGTAAAATTTATCTAAAAACAACCACTCGAGTTATAATTAACCCCGGTGAACAGAAATTAATTGAACTCACGCCTTATCAACCATTAGAAGCAGATCACCAAATTGGAATAGTAGAGCCTACAACAAAACTCGAAAACATAGGAGTCTGCCTTACGAGTACGATAAACAAAATTCTAAAGGACAAACCAATTCAACTAATGGCTATCAACACAACGGAAGTATCGATCACAATCGAAAGAAACACACTACCTGCAACCTTCACGATAATAACACCCGAACAAGCTCGCTATCTTATCCCATTAGAGCCCAAGTTGCTGGAAACAGATAATTTCTCAAAGACAACAAAAACCATATCGAAACATATTGAGAAAGTAGCGAAGGGCCAGCTAAATCACATCACAATTAACCACAATGCAAAATATTGGTTTCCAACCCCAGAGACAACTGAAGATCCATCCAAACTCACAGGATGAGAAACGGATTTACGAAGAACTCATCCGCTTCAAAAAGAGAGAGTCCATTCGACCACTGGATAACGTAGAGGATCGAAAAACATTTTTGGACTCCTTTAATTGGCACGGAAGTGTCCTAACAGACGACGAAAAGAAGAAGACAGAGAATCTCTTATTGGAATTCAACGATATATTTACAAGACATCGCCTTGACATTGGCTACACCTCAAAATTCTCAGTAAAACTGACGCCTGATACTGATAGACCAGTATATTCAAAAAACCAAAGAGTTTCCATCCACCTCAAAGACGATCTCCTAGTAGAACTCGCCTTATTACAATACTACGGCGTGATTACAACGTTGCCATTCAGTAGATATTCATCACCAATCTTTGCAAAAAGAAAACCGAATGGAAAACTACGAATATTAATAGATCTGCGTAAAATCAACCACCTGATTCGAAATGACTATAACAACAACAATTTCCCAATAGCAACACTGGCTGACGCAGGAAGCCATCTTGCAGGCAAGAAGCTCTTTTGCAAAATGGACGGAAGCCATGGATACTACTCCGTGCCAATGGCCGACGAGAAATCTATTCAACTGCTCGCTTTCAATTTTGCATCGCGAACTTACGCATTTAAAAGATTAGCACAAGGACTGAGTAGAAGTGTCAGCGCATTCAGCTCATTCATGCGACAGAATCTTGACCCCGTAATTACCGCTGACAAATGTTTTCAATACGTAGACGATATTGGAGTAGGTGCTCATGATCTCCCAGATATGCTGGAAAAACTATCAGCAGTCTTCACGTGCATCAGAGAATCAGGAATGAAGCTAGCTACAGATAAATGCGCCTTTGGTCTGAAGGAAATTCAGTTCTTGGGGAACACGATAACTTCAGAGGGTTTGACCCCTATCAAACAGAAAATCGCGACGTTTTTCAGAACATTCAAGACGCCGAAAAATGTTAAGCAAACAAAAAGAATGATCGGTTTCTTCAATTTTTACAAAGCCTTCATACCAGAGCTCGGAGAAAAGCTGCTTCCTTTTTATAGATTACTTAAGAAAGAAACAGACTTTGAAATAAACGAGGAGCACAACATAATGTTAAAGAAACTGACACAAGATCTACAATCAGCCTGTGAAATATCACTGAGGCTACCGATGACCAATCGACAATATGTCATTATGGCCGATGCATCATTCTATGCTGCCGGATTTGTATTAATGATCGAGGATTACACCCAAACGGCAAACGGAACGTCTGAACACAAAATCTATGCACCTGTAAGTTTCGGATCACGTATTTTCAAACCAAATCAACTCAAGATGTCAATCTACGCGAAAGAATTTCTTGCCGTTCATTTTGCCCTTGATATGTTTGCAAACATCCTTTGGGGATGCGAGAAACCAGTACTAGTCCTAACAGACAACAGCTGTCACCAGATTCTTTCAAACAAAGATCATTCCGCCAACGCTGTGGAACGCATTAGATCACGTATTGAGTTTTGACATAATACTAGGACATATCCCTGGAAAAGCCAACCTCGCGGCAGACTACCTCTCAAGGATACACATAAACCCGAAGGAGAAACTCACACTTCGCATCAACTCGAAGATACCAATCAGTGAAGTCCAAATTGACACTACCGCCGAAGTCCCGGACAACTCAATTAATACACTCCTGCACGAAACATCCAAGGAAAATACTCCGAAACACTATCTTTTTCAGACCGTCAACGAAACAGATCAAACAGAAATCATTGAGGAGGTTCATTTTCAACAAATAAAACCGGCGCAGCTCCAGGCAATACACGAACACAATCCAATGGACGACTTTGATACAACCGGTCACTCGCCATTGAATCTAAGAGCCGAACAACAAAAAGTCTCAGACATCAAAAGAGTTATCCTTTGGTTCGAAAGAGGCCCACCAACAACCGCCCAATATCTCTCAGGAGACTTGAAAAAGTACCTGAAACAATACCCAAGACTCGCTATGTTTGACGGAGTGCTACACAGAAAGTTCTACAATCCTACGGGCAACAGCTTCATCAAACAATACTGTGTTCCAATTCACTTGCAAAAAGAAGTACTCTTCCGCATCCACAACAGTGTCTGGAGCGGACATAAAGGTGTGTCGCGTACCATAGCCGAATTTCGGAAGCGGTTCTATTTCCCCAATTTCACCGAAACACTAACTGACTACATCAGAAACTGCGTGACTTGTTTACAAACGAAACCTAGTCCCACAGCAGCTCTGAGACCACCTCTACAACCAATGTCTTCCTTACAAAATTTTCCAGCAGATGTACTCCTCATCGACCTTGTCGGGAAAATGCACCCTTCACCGTACACCTTCATATTATCCGGGATAGATGTCTTCTCGAAATACTTATTCGCAGTACCTCTGATGAAAGGTGACGCCGACATTGTAGCCCGAGCGCTTATTTCTATCTTCCTGAAACATTCATACATTCCATCACAGATAATCTGCGATCTAGGGACAGCTTTTACGTCACATTTAATGAGCGAACTCGCCACAATTCTTGAGATCAAACTCAAACACTGCACATTAAAACACGCACAAACAATTGGATTACTCGAAAGAAACCACGCCCCACTCAAACAAATTCTGCGAATCAATGAAAACCAAACGTCTTCTGACTGGCATAGATACGTTGACATTGCAGTATTCATACACAACACTACCTACGCTCCAGCAATAGGGTGTACGCCATCAGACGTATTTCACGGACGCACGCCAGTCAACCCACTCGACCTACGCTTTCAAAACACACGTCTTTGGCAACACTAGCCAAAAGCGGATTGCATAAAGGAAATCCAGGATAAGACAACTGAGCTATTTGCTTCCGTGAAAGAAAATCTTATTCATTCATACCTCAAATACAAGAAATATTACGACAGGAAAGCCAATGCATCTCCTCTGAGAGAACAAACTTATTGCCTCATTTTGGACCCAAAATGTACAACACAAATCGCCACTATGAACAAACAACAGAGCAGATGGATTCCTATGTACCGAGTGGAAAAGAGACTCACAAATGCCAACTATATTGTGCGGAAAATTAACACAAACTATACACAATGTGTACACAGAATGCGATTGCGACCAATAAAGCCACAATATGAAATCCAAGACTTAGAATCAATCGACCCTCGAAATTTTGAGGCCGATCCCTCAATCCCTGAAGAGGAACGAGAACCCCAGTTCTTCGATAACCAGATCGAGAACCACATCAACCAAGAAGCAATGACTCTACCCAGAACAGTGCCAGAAACCAGATCAATCAGTTTCAATCAAAATGTACAAACGGCGAGCTTCTCAGCACAAGAACCGCCAACAAACCATCAACAAATACAACAGGAAACTATATACGACGAAAATACATTCTTTGTGGAAGGCTCAGTGCCGTCTGAAGCAAGAGAAACACCAGAAACAATAGATGTGGGAGACTACGTCTTTTCTGCAAACAGTAATTTCCCTCAAACAGATGCACGATTTGGCTCACAAAGACCCTACAACCTGAGACGAAGCGACCACCTTGCATTGGCAAGAGAGCACTCAGTATATAACAGCTTACAAGTCTCCGAAGAAGATCCGCAAGTGAAAGTGATCACTTACTTCCCACTCAGTCATTACCCTGACCCTGACCTCTCCATTGCTTTCAGTGATGCAGAAAATAGCGATATAGAAACTAGCACCAGTGACCCCGAGTCCTCGCTTGAGTTCTATTTCTCAATAGCCTCGGCAAACATCGATGATACCTTCAATTCTGCGGAAACCAACACTTCAATGCCCCAAAACAATGATGCAACTGAACAAACACCAGGAATGGAAGATTCTCTACGAAATTCAGCAAACGAATTAGCAGTAACCAACTCCCAAGAATATAACGAGGTAGCATCGTACGACGATCCAGCACTCGAAACAACAGAAACTGACTCAGACATTAATTTCCAAGGTCCTAGGCACTCATCGCCATTAAGGCATAGGGTACCTCCCAGAGAATTAATAGACCTAGGTCCCATTTTACCAAACAGAAGGCGGGTCATTCCACTAACTCTCCATAGGCAACAAATTGACGGTAATCTTCATCAAACTCTGGACTACGCAACGGATACAGAAGATTCTTTACTATGACGTCATTACTTTACTGCTCCTTTCTTATTGGCTATTATCTCGCCCAATCACAATCGTTTGTATTCACTATATATACCACAAAAATAACTGGTAAAATCATTCTTCAACTTTACTCACTTCGAAATCAGCAGCATTCTCAACTCGGAAAAAAAACAACCCCATTCACTAACCATGTTCAATTACCTTCCAGAACAAGCTATAGCCTGCTTCCTACTTTACTTATTGACAAATATTCAAACCACCTCAAGTAACCAGCCAGCAGTG
Source organism: Convolutriloba macropyga (assembly GCF_964194025.1). Taxonomy (NCBI): domain Eukaryota; kingdom Metazoa; phylum Xenacoelomorpha; order Acoela; family Convolutidae; genus Convolutriloba; species Convolutriloba macropyga. Next base: position 24,078,763 of record NC_134469.1, on the reverse strand, counting down.
GCAACTAAAGATGGTGTACTTTTTAACTTACATCAGAAAATTCTCTTAACAGAAAAATTTGTAAAGACAGAAATCCTAGTCCCTTACCCAGTCTACAATAAAACAGTAGAGTCGAAACTTACAAATCTCACTCGATAACTGGCAAGTATGTGGACTTCAAAGAATTATGGTTGCCCACTCAATTATACCAACATGACTGCATCAACATCTGGTTTACAATGGATCGCGAAACAAGCTATTATGGAAAACGAACTCGCACAGCAGGATATCGAATCCTTAAAAACAGAAATGTCACAACTACTCCGCTCACACGCCGCAACGGACACAACTTTTTCTCGAAAACCAAGGTAGCAGCGGCTGCAGCCGCAGCTGCTGCAGTTCTGGGAATTGGCATTGGCGCAGGAGAAAAACGAAACCAAGAAAACATCAGACAAGCCATGGCTTACCTCCAATACCTGACAGATCACGTCGAACAAATAACAACTTCACAGAACGAAAAATTCTTTGTGGTCTCAGGAGAACTTAAAGCAATAAAAGAGGCGCAGGACGAGATAATTAAAACCCAAAATAGGAACTGGGAGCTAGCAGAGGGGCAGTTCACTGCGCTCCGTCAGAATGTCCACCATATGAGAAACTGCCTACAATACCTTTATGTACGCGAACAAATAAACCAACACAGTCTTGTCTTAAGCAATATCTTTCAGACAATTCTGGCGAACATTAAAACCTACAGAGCAGCTCTGTACACCTTTGTTCTGAATGTTCTGAATTCACTAACACCACTCATGAACCAGCTATTACCTATGTCGCTGGTACCTCGTCAGCAGCTCCATGAAATTCTTACAATGGTACACTTACAACAAAATTGGCTACAGTACCGATTGTCACTTGCCGTACCAATTCAAGACATTCTCTCGTACTATGAAACAAAATTGGTCACACAAGTTGAGGCAAATGAATCAGGTCTGATCCTGACACTGGCCATACCGATGGCATCAAAGAGCACAGTTATGAATGTGCTGCATGCCATTCCCATCCCCATGCCAGACGGGGATACAGGCAAAGCATTAGTTTGGCGTCTAGAAGCCAAATACATGGCCGTCTCGGACGACGGAGAAGAACTCGCGTTTATCGATGACAAAGAGCTCGAAAATTGTATTGGGTCCCAAAAATATGCAATATGCACAAAAGCCATACCTACAGAGCTGACTTATCAGTCTTGCATGGCTACGCTTTTATACCACGACGACGAGCTGCTTGCATTGCAACGCTGTCAATTGGATGTAATCGAATTGCCATTGACTGACAAGGCTCGCAATCTCGGCTTCGGTCGTTGATTAATCACGTCGGCAAGTGACGACTACACACTCATCGAGAGCGCAGGGAATGGCAGCAATCCCTTAGCAAGGATTGAACATCCTGGATGCAGAGTTTGCATCATTACACTGGGATGTGGAAAACAACTACGTGGACCAAACATTCATTTACGATCAGATCTTACAGCTTGCGATTCGGTACCGGCAATACGACTTGACTTCCAACTACCTGACCCAATAAGTACCATCTTTAACCTCCTACCGCCACTTGAAGAATTGCCAAGTTTCTCATCAAGATCAGAAGCACAAATCCAAATTCTACATCAGATACAGCCACAATTCCAACAAATTGACTCAAGAAGAACCAGCAAACAAACGATCGAAAAGATAGCCCAACCAATTCTGGAGAAAATTCAAGCACTCAAGCCCAAGCTTGAAAACAGACTGAAAGAATACATTCCATGGCAGATTTCACTATTATTTTGATTCCTTTCTTTCCTGATAAGTGTTTTTCTGCATCTCACATACTCACATTTTTTACATAAATGGGCAAGACTACACCGCAGGTTTCCTTTCCGAATAACACACGAAGGGAGAAAGATCAAAACGAAGCCAGTGCAAGTAGTTGCAATCAATGACTATGAATATCTACAAGAGCATCCTGAACACCCACTACATAAATGCTCACTTGTTCTGCCTTTGGAAATTAAAAACGAATTTGACACCCAGCAGGACAACGATAGCACACGAGTACGTACACCCTACACCTTCTTGAGGGACTACATCAAACGACTGAAAAGATCGGAAGAGCCCACACTAACGATTGAACATTTTAACAGACCTCCGCCAGTCACTTCTCAACCAATTTACACTCATATACCAGAACATGCACAACCAAAACTACCAACCCATTACGGGGCGTACCCTCTCAGAACCATGAACACCGGAAGTGTTTAATAAGGATTCAAAAAGTTCTTTATAAAAAACAAAAAACAAAAAATTTTTTTCGCAACGAAAAATTCGAAAAAAAAACGCCTAAGTCCAGAAATTTTCCCTTGGGAAGACTAATTTTGGAAAAAATTACAAGTGTCGAAAAAAATTTTCAACTTTAAAGCGCGATATCTGGAAAACTAGAAGAGCTACGACCCTCAAACCTTCAGCCCAAAATTCGGACTCAAAAAAAAGAATAACGGATCCCCGGGCTCCTCGTGGAACCCGGCTTAAAAATTTTTCCTAAGTCTTTCCTCAAAGATACTATTTCAAAAATTGGGGGACAAAATCTACAAACCGGAAACTTAAAAGAAAACAAACAAAAAAGAAAACTCCTACATTACAATGCTAATCTCATCAGCCTCCAAAACGCGGCTTTGTTATCAGCTCAAGCGCTAAAAAAGTTTGCGCCTAAATAATCGCAGTCCAGCATTAATATAAAAACCAACGGAAAAACACGCGAAACAGAAATTAGCAACAACGGTATTCTTAGTATTCGAGCAAAAGCAGACCTGTCAGCTTCTTTGATTTTCAAATCCAAAAGGCGGACATCAAGGACCATCAAACTCTAGTAACAAAACAACAACCAAGGAATCACTTCTAAACAACGGGGAAAAATGATAAATCAACTTACCTGCCACATAACAGCATCAAATAAAAGTAATTTCAAATAAAACGAAATCAAATACAGTTTTAACCTCACACGGGGAAGCGAACGTGTGAAATGCAACAAAATTCAGTCCCCCAAAAATGAAAAATATACATGAATTGCAAAAAGCTAAAGCAAAAATGGCAATTTGAATTACCAACCAATCACAGGATAAGGAATTAATTTCAGAAAAGCGGAAATATTTGGGGAAATGCACTATTTCACTATTTATTCCTTGAATGCAGAAAACAGATTCCAGTAGCAGCATTTACCCAATTGTATGGAAAAACAAAACTTTGAATGGCTGAACCAATTTACGAATTTTTCATAGAAATACAAAATCCAATCTTTACATCCCTTAATCATTACAACGCCACAATCGACAGTTATAGAATCTCCTTTTTCTTACACCAGGAACCCCTTGTCCAACTTAATATACGCCAGGAATTTATTATAAACGACACAGTAACCGTGCACACATACCCTGTCATAATTGACTACACATCCCCCGTTTGGTCAGAAATCCAAAACTGCATAAATAACAATAACCAAAACGCCAACATTGATTTCATTTTTCACCATCCTTTAGTTATTGGCAGCCTCCCTCAACACTCACAGCAACCCGAGCCTATCCCCGACACCCCAGAGTCCCCCGACTACGATATTATTTCAGATGAGCCTTTAACCCCTTCCCCAATCGCAAGTTCCCCCTTCAGCCAACCCCCTTACTCGCCATAGACAATCCCAAACTAAAATCCCAAACACATTAATGTCCAGGCCCTCAACCCCCGAGTTTCTTTCACTCGAACATTATGAAGACACTCTCCCATATTTTGATTTTATACCCACACGATTTGCCCTATTTATGTATTTTTATATAGATTTTAATATTTCCTTATGTTATTTTGATCAATACCTTAAATTTCCTGACGAGTCCATTCTATTCTGGGTAACCACTTTGGAAAATACTACCCACAAAGTAATTTTCGAAAAAAATTCTCCCTCCTACACTGACGTTATTTCATTTATAGAACTTAGCACAGAGGAATTTTTACACGGGGAATTTGTATTACTAAATATCAATTAAAATGAGTAATTTGAACGATAACGTAAATTCGCCCTTCATTAATTGGGATATTTACCGACAAGACCATGACGCAGGTTACTTCCCAACAATGCTCCCTTTCCCCATGTACCTTTACTTGCGTCATGGTCGCCGAGCAATGCTAGTCACATTTGACGACTACATTGTCCGCAATGACGGTACCATTTCCCTTTTTGTAGAATTTGTTGACCCGGGATACACCCTAAAGACCGTCACCTTTAGCCCCAGCTGTTTTGACTATCAACAAGTTCTCGACAGTCTCAAAAACCCCAGCAACGACACCCTCGAACCAACATTCGAACTATACAATGAATGATTCCCTGTTACTTCGACCCGCCCCTCCTCATACCACTTCACACTAATCTCATTCCCCACTAAAATGCATTTTGATGTAAACCTTGTGTGTATATATTGAACAAGATTCCATTATATTCCTTTTACAAATTCTTAACAAAAACTTAGAAAATTACAAAAAAAGCAGAATACTCACATTTAACCCCTTTTTACCGTTCAAAACACTTTTGTACTCATTCTTATCTAATTACTTAGACCTCTGTCATCATCGAAGACCGCATGAGAGAGCGCGAACAACCACTACAAACCACTCAGCACAACATATTAGGTGAGAGAAAAGCTCTTAAAAAAAGTGTATGTTTCTCCTGAAAAAGTGTTACGCGGGTAAATTGACATCAAACTCTAACTAATTACACTTATTTCTTCCCAAAAAACTTACTTTTAACTCTGAAGCAGTACTTCCCAACACGGGGCAATTATTTTTTTTTAACGAATACCCTACATCAAATTGGGTACGTCGAATTGACAAAAAGATCGATTTCTTCTCAAAAACAATTATTCTGCACCTGAATTGGCATCAAACTATTATTTTTCAACCATATTTGTAGACATATATCACAATCTTAACTCGGAATAACAATCTTTAAAAGGTCGGGAAACCACTTATACATTAGAAAAGTGAGCAAAAATGCGATAAAGAAATAATCACAACTCACCCTAAAGGAGACTTGAATCCTTTGGCGGGAGGAAAGAATAGACGAATTTGCTCTCATCGTCCACGATGTCGTCACTTTTGGCTGCTTTTCGTTTACCCCCCCCCCCCACTTAGGCTTACGCTTATTTGATTTAGTCTTAATTATCAAATCATTTCTCACTAATGATTGAACGTGCTCTGTCACATCAGTGGAGCCGCCTACTTTTATATCCCTCTCCAGAGCCCATTCGAGTAAACCTCTTTTCCCTTTATCATTTAAAACTTAACAGCCCCTTTACGTACTTCAATTCCAAAGGAATTGAAAGTTCTCCGACCCACATCAACATTTTGTAAATCTTGCGCCTCCCAACCAGTTACTAGAGAAACACCCTCGGACATAGTCAAAACAGCGTGGCTACAAAGGGAGGGTTGATAGAGCACGCTTGAACTATTTGATAAATAAAACCAGATATCAGTCCCTAACTCACTAGCTTTAGGCCCTCGCTTAATCAAATCCATAAAATACTGAGGTGTCCCCATTACATTGTCAAACCCTATCGATGTTTTGTAACTACCGCAAATTAGGAACAGTTTCTCTCCCACTACTGTTTTCGAAATGATATCATCACTGCCTATTTCAATATGGGCGCGGGTCCACCATGGACCAAACTGTACCATAGCATCTCTTCTGGTACAGTGCAATTTTTCGGGCACGCTTCCATTTAAAATTCCCTTAACATTAAAAGTCCAGCCCGCTGAATCGTCTAAACCTTGATAGGGATACACCTCAGTATAAATACGCGAGGCCTGTTCATAGTTTGACAAATTCGACAGAAAATCTCTTACTTCGTACAGGCTATTTATTTCATTAATACTTCTACAGAAATCATTACTTAGGCCCACTATCTCCTCGTTCCTTATTTCAAGTGGCACCCTGGGCCAACCATTTGCCCCAACTAAGCCCCCCCGCCCTTCAGTTACTAATTTCGATTTCAGACCCTCCCAATTATTAATACCAGTGCCATCTACCCAAGGCACTTCCTTCCACCCAATGCTCATTAGTTTTTCCCGATTACAATACTCCCCCTTAAAACTCTTAATAGATGCCACCAATTCCATTCTCTGTCGTGTTGATCTAAAAGATTAAATCTCTTACAGAAAATAATCATACTGAAACCCATACTCATATTGTTCTTAACCATACCTTTCTGCTGACTGACTTGATAACACATTCGAATATTTTATTCCCAATAACTGTCTCGCCATACCAATTTTAGTCTGAAATATAACAGTCTAAACAGTTGATACAATAACGAGGCTTCAGAATAACGAAAACAAACGTTTCATATAATAAAAGACAAAAAAAACTAGTTCAATGTATGCCCCCTACCCCAACTCTTGAAAGAAATCTCGTGACCGATAGCAAATAGAATACATTAGTTATTCAAATGCAGTTCCAATCTCTGATTAATAACCCTCCCTTCCATCAGTCTACCTCAATTTCTGTCAAATTATATCCCCTGAGCCCACAAATCCAATCAGGAAAGGACACTATGGCACCACATCCATCAATTCCATTCACCACAAAACTTCCATCAATTTTATGCAAATCTGACTTCTAATCACCTGCGTCACACTGCAACTAATGGACTCTATTCTACTACTGACGCCAACATTGAAAAATCCACACACCAAATAAACCAAATCGATAGAAGAAAATGACCACCTTGAGCAATTCTCAACTGAAAAGTTTGATGAAAACTGAAACAGAGACTCAAACTCATTACTTAATGGCTTTTCCAACCCATGCTAAACGCTTTTCTAGATAGCCGCAGTATCGAGCATGAAGGCTCAAATAAAACTTATAAAATATTCACTATCTATTAATAGAATGAACTCAATTCTGATTGGACAAAAATGTAAATAAAAAGTATAAATACGAAATGCATAACACGAATTATTCATTCATTCGTTAATTGATTCTTGCGAAACTTAGTGCTATTTTCCATCCTCAGAACTTGTGAAATTTTCTTATCTTAGCAGAATACCGGACGCTTACGAACCTAAACACCTAAGAAAATATTTGAAAAGGAAACATAAAAACTGCACACGGAACCTAAATATTAGTAGGAAACTCCTAACAGAATAGCTTTGCAGAGAGTTATCATAAGATCTAATCAGGCCGAAAATTTTCTGTTGGTCGTTATAACAACACAATGCATCTAAATTTATCTTTAATTTACTCTTTTTCGGACAAAATAGGATACTGCAACTCTTTATTTTGGGGTAGCAGTTGTTGTCAAAAGTCAATTTCTGTTAAAGGCTTTTCAAAGTACACACAACCTTCTCGTCTTTCAGTTAAAACAAGTGAATAATATTGTCTCCAAAACTGTTTAGTTAATCGGATCTCCATATCACTCAAATTGAGTTTCACAATCAGAGGTAACTATGATAGTTGGAGACGTTTTGTTGAACTGTAAGTACTCTAAAGGATTCTAATTCAAATATTCAACAAAGGAATTTTACGAAACTAATTTTCATCTTTCTTTTTAATTTGTTACGTTTTCACTTGCACTGCTACAATTTTGTGAGTTTCTGCTTTGTCTTCAAGTAAATTTTTTTTAGCAACATCATGGGTGGCAAGCATTTCATTTGGTCAAAACAAAATCAATGGGTTTATTCGATATGGCCTGTTGTTGAAGACGTTCATCAGATTATCACAGCTCAGCAGAGCGAACGCTTACTGATAATGGTTTTTATGCCTCTTTGATTCTCATCTAGAAGATGAGTTTAGTATAAGTGCATAGTCGAAATTTGTACTCCAATTTAGGGCATTTTGAAGACATTTGAAAGAAAAGGCGTGGATCTGCATCTTTTTTACTCCGTTTTTTTCTTACATCAAGTGAGTCAATCAATAATGGCTAATTCTCTTCAACGTATCGACTTTTTTTATGGGATTATGTGGAAAATTGTTTTGTAATTGCTCTGGCTGACTGTTTTATTTGAGCATAAAGGTGAAAAAAATAGCACAATTTTTGCACTCTTTTAGTTTTCAAGTTTTTTTTAGCCTAAACTTTTGAATTTTTAACCTGCCTTCCAGATAATTGCTCCAGACAGTGTGGGATTGATCTCAATTCATTTATCTCTGATGTATATTTAGCCAAATACGCGTATACGAGGGTTTGAAGGTCAGAGATGTGAAGCATTGTCAATGTGAAAATTTTCAAGTCTCACTTCTCTCAATTCAAAAAATGTGAAATATCAAGGATCGATCCAGTTTTTACAGAGCTTCTCAATGGTACTACTTTTATCCCCGTGAATAAAATGATCGGCCATAGTTGGATAAACAAAAACAACGAGATTGAGGTTAGCCTAAAGTTAATGCCCCTAAATAAATCGGTTGTCGTTTGGAAGCTATATTATATGAAAAGCATGTGTATTTTGCTGCTGTTTCGTCAATTGCGGGATAAATTTTCAAATAACGACAAAAACGAGTACCGGTAAATTTTGTTTCATTACCATTACCTAGTAATATACAAACGAAAGTGGAACTTTCGTTTGAAAGTGGAACTACCTAGTAATATACAAACGAAATTTAGTTGAAAGCAACCAAAGGTCAAAATTGCGTGTAAAAATAAGTGTAGAATGTGCTACAATTTGGCTGATTTTTTTTTTAAATTTTAGTAGAAATATCCCATTGGAATGCTCCAGATATCGATTCAAAAGAGGTTGATGCATTGTTCTCATGGTTTTTCAGACACGTAAGAACAGGCGGTAGTTCAGATTCGACTACCTACTCGATACCGCAGAAATCAAAACATTTGAAAATAATGTAAGTTTTGTCTCTTCGCTGAGGCGAAAGAAACAACTGGAAAAATTGTGGTCTATTTAGTCGCTGATTCGAATTCTCGGATGTTAGCAAATTTAACACTTCGATGTGATATTTTGTGTTATTTATAGCTGCAAAAATGTAATCTGTGTTTAACTATATTGTAATTATCGTGGCCTTTTCCCTATTCAGTATTGGTTTTCCATTGTTTTTAATTACTCTCGAACGAAGTTTGAAGCAGTTATTGTAAACGTGTGGGTCTTTTTATGCAACATTTTTGCTTGACGAATTTTGCGCTTTTGTTCCAGAACATTCTGTGACTTTCAAGTAACTGTTTCAAGCTTCACTTCTTTATTTTCAATTGCTCTCATTCTGAAATGAAGCTTGTTGCTAATATTAAAGTGATTTTTGTCGGTTGAACAACTACGTGGTGGAAGCCCAGTGGGTAAGATTTCTGACGGCTATCCTATCGGGGACGAGTTTTTGTGCCTAAAAAAATTTTGAATCGACACTCCTAAGTTAAATTGCTCCCAGCGTGTCGTTCGAGAGCGATTCATCCGACGTTGGTTTATGTTGTAAATTTCAAAATAGTTTGGATTTGTGCTCCTTTTTTTACAATTCAAAGAATCCGATTTGTCTGGGGTTACTGGCTTTTTTAAAGATCTTTTTGCACCTTTTTGAAGTCAAATTAGAGTGCTCAATGTCAAATTGGAGTGGTGATTTAATCACGCCAAAGTAGTATAGAGATCAAAAAGATGATTTTATTGCTCGAAATTTTTATAAGTGTGAGAAAATTTTTTTTGAACCAGTTTATTTTGTCCCGTTCGGAAATATGAACTCTGTTTCAACTGTTTTTCTCTCTTCACTTTTCTCTGAATTGGACGTTGGCTTTCTCTAGAGACGTCAATTAATATTTTCATGGATTAATATTGATAACTAGTGTTTTTTATTTTGAAGTAAAATATATGGGAATTTTCGAATTATTACCTTTTTTTAAAAGCCGCACAGCGATAGCTGGGGCTATTATTGGCCTTCTCTTGGTTTTTTACAATTCAAAGAATTTGAATTGTATTGGGGCGCTGTTTTTTTTTAAGATCTGTTCACACATTTTCATTATCTTTGAAGTCAAATTGGAGTAGTGATTATGGTCACGCCGAAACAGGAAATGGAGCGAAAAAGCGAGTGGTTTTGCGGCGTGAAATTTTTTCGCTCTAATTTTAAAGTAGAGTGAGAATACGGTGTTTGAACAAAAATTCGCTTTATCGGTAGTGGTTTTTTGTTCACATGCGGCAATTTCACTTTGATTTTTACTGTTTTTTCGATTTTTTGGATCCGATTTTTTTCTAAATGGTTTTTCCAATCCATTCATAGTCCGTTCTAGGTCTAGTTTTCTGTTTAGTCAATAAAAATTCTTTGAATTGTACGTCAGGACTTGTCCTGCTATGTTTTTTTTATTTCGTCGTCATGATTTTTGTTACGACCATATGACGTCACAGCCACTTTTTGTTCATTCGTTCATGCAATTTCAACTGAATTGCATGTGTGACGTCATTTTTCGCTCTTAGTGGAGCGAGTTTTTTTGTTCATGCGCGTGATTAAATTTTTGGTCACACTTGACTTACCTCACTCTCAAAAATGACTTCCTCACTTTAAAATTGACTTTTATTTACTTTATTTCAAAGAGATAAGGTCAAATGGGTGTGTGTCACTCTAAATGAAGGTTATTTGAGATCAGCTAATAGAGGCAGCAATAACTTATACAGATTTTTAATCAAAATATAACAGATCAGCCTTCAATGAAAAGACGAATTTTTTTGGTCTGTCTTTTTTAATGTTTTTTTTAGACTGCCGATCTACGAATCTATTGCGGCTATTTTCTGGCAATCTGCCAGCTATGTTCTTGTTGTTTTGTCACTTGCTGATGGCTCTCTCTCGATTTTAGCTTTTATTTGATGAATTTTTAGTCGGACACTATTTGTTTTCAAAAAATTTGAAAGTTTTGCCCAAATCTTTCCCTGAGCGGTCTAGGCAATGGATGTTTCTGCTTTCTGACGTTGAACGCGCCGATGACGTTTTACCAATTAGATGCCTGTTTTATTGCCTTTGACGTCACTTTTGCCCCTTTTCCCCACTGTTTTTTCTCTGGTACTTTGTGCATTGTCGGTCTTTCCGCACCGTTAGGGTAGTTTTAATCTGAGGGGTCTAAGGATAAATAGTTTGGAAATTTGATTAAATTATGTTTTTGCTTTGATGTTTTTGTATACGCTAGATCGCAGTCGGGGTCATCAAGTTGTTTTAGAGGCCTTTAGCTGGCTTTTGTGCTATTTTAAGTTGTAAGTGTGCTGAAGTTGCTGGTAAATTTCTGAACTCAGGGTTAAGACGTAACTTTTTGAGCCCAAAATTGAAACAATTCATCCTTGTTTTTTTTCAAATATCTCCCATTTTTTGAGAAGTTGATTTTTGCTGAAGGTTGGTCCTAGTTTATTTGGGTCAGATGCTATGAGAAAGGCAATTTTATGTTAATTTATGGTGCATCTATTGTGTATTGAAAGAATTAAATAAATTTTCGCGATTCTTTTTTAATAGCCGCACAGCGATAGCTGGGGCTATTATTGGCCTTCTCTTGGTTTTTTTACAATTCAAAGAATTTGAATTGTATTGGGGCGCTGTCTTTTTTTAAGATCTGTTCACACATTTTCATGATTTTTGAAGTCAAATTGGAGTAGTGATTTTAGTCACGCCGAAACAGGAAATGGAGCGAAATGCGAGTGGTTTTGCGGCGTGAATTTTTTTCGCTCTAATTTTAAAGTAGAGTGAGAAAACGGTGTTTGAACAAAAATTCGGTTTCTCGGTAGTGGTTTTTTTGTTCACATGCGGCAATTTTACTCTGATTTTTACTGTTTTTTCGATTTTTTGGATCGGATTTTTTTCTAAATGGTTTTCCCAATCCATTCACAGCTCATTCTAGGCCTAGTTTTCTGTTTGAATTAAATTTTCATTTCTCGCTAGTGGTTTTTTGTTCACATGCGGCATTTTGACATTGATTTTCTGTTTATTTCTTATGTTTTTGTTCTGATTTTTTTTAAAAATGGTTTTCTCAATTCACTCATAGTCCATTCTAGGTCTAGTTTTCTGTTTAGTCAATAAAAATTCTTTGAATTGTACGTCAGGACTTGTCCTGCTATGTTTTTTTTTATTTCGTCGTCATGATTTTTGTTACGACCATATGACGTCACAGCCACTTTTTGTTCATTCGTTCATGCAATTTCAACTGAATTGCATGTGTGACGTCATTTTTCGCTCTTAGTGGAGCGAGTTTTTTAATGCTGGAATAATTTTTTGTCGGTAGTTTATTGGGTTATTAATAGAGTTATCGGGTTCTAGCGATTCGTGTGAAAATGGCAACGATCTCTCGCACTGTGAAGCAATGGGTGGTCAAATGGAATACGAATGCTGCTATCCCTTCCATGACTCGGCAGTCTCGGACTTCAACCTGATCTGCGAGAATCTCCACCACAAATCCATAGCGGAATCTATGCTCGGTTAGTCTAACTAGACCATGATGCGTTCAAGTGTTCAAGAGTTCTGTTACAGGCTGTAGTGTGATATCAATCTGTTATATTTTGAAATTTACCACTTGGCAAATTGCTGTTTAATCCAAAAGCTTTGGCTTTATTGATTGAACATGTTACCAGGTGAGTAATACCAGGTGGCATATAGGTACATTTTGTGTGGTGTGTACATTGCCTCTGATTGAAATTTAAAGGTAGCAGTTCCTCTTTGTGACAGTTGGCTAAAAAAAAATCATATATGTCGTACTTGAAATTTCACGCTTTCATAGGTCTGGGTTATCTGGTGGCGTCCCTTGTGATCGGCCAGTTGTCGGACAAAGTGGGACGTCGTAAAGTTGCAGTTTATCTTCTCTTTTGCAAAGCAGTACTCAACATGTTGGAAGCATTTTGCACCAATTACTATCAATTCCTCATTCTGTTCTTCCTTAACTGTTTCTCTGGATACGGAATTTTCCTTTCCTTGTTCGTTCTCTTGACTGAGAGTTTTGGATCCGGGAAGAGGTATTTGGCCAGCTTCAAGGTGGAAATGGCCAATGTGACTGGGGAACTGTTGGCATGTTGGATGTTCTACATAGCCACTTCTTGGAGACAAGTGCCGATGGTGTTCTCTGCGTCGACTTTTGTTGGCTATCTAATAGTGCTTATGTGAGTTGAAAGTTAAATTTGACTGAGTAAAGATACATGTTCAAAACTGCTAGAATTACTATCTGAACAGACTTTTGTTTGAGTTCAATTGATTATTTGATGAAAAGTTATATCTAGGACCTTAACAGCTGCTAAGAAAATCAGTTCATTTGTAGATTGCATTTCCATTTAAAGGGTATTACGCATTTTGGAAGTTGTAATGGTTCGCAAAATTATGCTGGTTTTTTGTAGTTTTTGTGGACGAGAAAAGCAATGTGTGAGTTTTATTCTCTGGCAAGTTTCAAAATTTCTCACGCATTTAATAAGATTAGCTCCAAGTCGGAGATGAACTTCTTTCAAGCTTAGGTAGTCTATAAAGCGCTTTGTTTGTGCACCGAAATTGCTGAAAGCTTCGAATCTGATAATTTCTTTAGAAATTACCGATCATAGATTGTTTAATTTTTCTGGAACGAATTTCTTAGCTATTATATTAGTCCTGTGGTCTTTTAATGCGATTTTTCTCTTCTCTGATTTCTTGTTTGACCCATTTGACTTTTCATCCTCAAAAATTGCATAAAAAGTTTCTCATTTTCTCAGCAGGCTATTATTGTGCTCCTATTTTTTTACAATCCAAAGATTTTTCTCATATTTTTCTGATGACTTAGCTTTCGAAACGTGATAATCAGGTAAAGCTTGGCAGGCATTAAGTTGCAATAAAGTTACTGACTTTAAATGTGCTGAATTTATTGGTCTTTAAGGTTTTCAATGTACTATAGTTGCTGGGAACGTCTAAAATCAAGCTTAAAAGGTCGCTTTTGTAATTTTTGAGCACAAAATGGTGCTGCTTTTCTTGTTTTTTCCCCGGTTTATGAGATTTTTCTTAAACAGGACTTTAATTGTTAATTGTGAAAGCTCATAGTAGTCTTTTGCAAGCTGAAAATGCTCTTCTTTATTCACAACTATTTGCGATTTTTTTCAAGGTTTTGAAAAAATGTTTGTCGTTTTCGCGTTTTCAATCTCTTGGCCAATTAACCAATTTTAGGTTCGAGAAATGGGTTACTGGATAGTTTTATGTGACAACGAAATAAATCTAAAGATAGCCAAATATAGCCTGTTCCAAGATTTTGATTGTGTATAGACTCTGTTTGCATAAATTTGGTTCTGACGACATTGGCTTGAAAGTTGATGCAATTTTTTTGGCTAAATTATAAATTAAAAAAAAAATTAGCATGTTTGTATATTAGATGTGCAAACATGTTTCTGCTGCCCTGTAAATTAGTTATTCTGCAATCTATAGCAAAGATGATACTATTCTTATGATATAAGACCGAATAATTTGACAATTTTAGAGCGACTTTGTAATTTTCATGTGATTTGGAATTTCTTCATTTTCAATTTTCCTGAACTTAAATGATTCAATTTTTTTGAGATTGCTGTTGGAAGGTCATTTTTAGGAGTTTTTGAGCTCAGGATGGTGAAATTTTAAAGTAAGTCTTAAATTGACTTTAGTCGGAGTTGATAAAGGCGTTTTGCCAGATATAGTTGCTCTTTGTAACCATTTTGTGTGATATAGTTTTTGATACTGCAAACATAAACATGCAAAATCATACTACTTTTTGCAATTTCGATTTTTGAGATTTTGTCCCTTTTTGAGTTTTCCAGCCCGCGGGGCCAGGAAACCTCCTCTATGGTTTTATATTAGGTTATTGCAAATTTGGTAGTGGCAATGAATTGGTTTAAACGTTATCATATCACAAATTTTTGTACGTTTCAATTTTTCTAAAAATTATTATCATGTTCCGAGTTTATCTTCATAGGACAGTGAATCATTAAAGGCTTTGGATTGTACTTTAGGACTTGTCCTGCTATGATGTTTTTTTTTACTTTTTACTTCGTCGAACAAAATTTTGTTTCGTTTTACCTTATGTTGCAGCTTTTTCGACAGTTTCTTTGATTTCTGTCTTACAATCTATTAACAAATCATGGAAATTGAATGCTTGGACAGGAAGCTAAAGTGGACAACAGTGGAGCTGGGCGTGGATAAAAGTGATAAAAATGCTGTCACTAATTTTCACGCTTGTTCAAAAATAGGCATATTCAATATTTCCTATTTTAACTCGTTTTCCTCTCCGTCAATGTTGCCCACATCACATACGCTTACAACTATAATCATAAAGCCTGGGTCACAAATAATGCTGGCATAAAAATGTTGTCAGGCGTTATGTATGACCTATTAGCCCCCTCCCTCTGAGCTAATTGGGGTTATACTCGATCTTCACTTGTTGGTTGTAGGTTTCAATATCAAAGATACTGTGGTATTTTTGTGGTACTATTTTGTGAGGAAATCAGCTGGCTGATTTTGACTTTTCTCGATAGTCATAAGAGGATTATGTTTACAGATTTATCTACGAGTCCCCTTTGTGGTTATTATCTCAGGGAAAGCTCCAAAGTGCAGAAGTTGTTATTAGAAGAATGTCTATCATGAATAGACGCCCAATTGCGCCATCCAAATTGATGGAGCTGAAAGAGCAATATGGCAGAGGCAGTAATGAAACGCATAAAAAGACAGATGAGCTTCTAAAAGACGGCAGTGATAGCGAAGATGCAGACATTGCCACTATGGTTGAAAGCTCAACCACAGCCTTGGATTTGTTTCGTCACCCAGTGGTCAGAGCCAAGTCATTAATCACCATGTTCAACTGGTAAGTAATTCATTAAAGCTAAACTAATAAACTATGCAATGACCCTGGGTATATGCTAAAAAATATAGTTCTTGGAGGCCCAAAGCAGCGAGCCCAATCTGTCCAAATTCACTTTTTGTTTAGCAAGGTGCAGACCTTTCCATTATGGGAATAGGTAACACGTCGACAAAAATTAGAAAAAAGGTGGCAAGGTTTAAAAATCCATTGATTTTTTGAACTAAAAAATTTCGAGATCATAAGAACCATAAGCTTTTAACTACAAAGCACTATATTTGTTCACATATGACTCTATCTCCTTAGGAAGTCAATAGGACCTGTCATTAGTGAGACTAAGTCATAAAACCACAAAATAACACAAAAATATAAGCAAAGCTCCAAAACAATTTACGAAAACCATTTACGAAGTTTTAAAGCCATTAGATATTAACTGAAAAGGTTATATATGCCCACTTGGGTCTCACATAAACATTTATTGGATATGTTAATGAAGGCACTATGTGAAAAAATAAAAAGACCCACGAATTTTACTCAAGATCAAAAATGAAAACAGTTTCCAAGTCATAAAACATCATTTAAAACCGAAAGCCAATCTGAGTTCAATGTTTACCATGTGTTCATTACTTTACCCAAAAGTAGAAGACCTGTCATCAATTCGATTATTTTAAAAGTTGACAAAAGGAATAACAAAGAGGGCCAAGTTCAAAAATACTGGGATTTCAAACAAATAAAAATCAGTAATCATGTTTACCTCAATAGGAAGCCAGTGAGACGTGGCAATAATTCTTACGACTTCAAAAAGAACAACAAATGCAGTCAAAACAAAATTCGAATGTAGAGAAAACATTTTGAAGCTGCTGAAAACATAAGCTATTCACTCGGAAGTTTGAATACTTTTGATTGTGCCCCTTTTCAACCCCAGTGGGATCTGACAAAGTTCAAGAATTTTTATAAAACGCAACAATCATTTAAACAATGAGTAATCAACTGAAAGCATGAAATAAGTCAGCCTCTTTCTCATTACAAAACCCGTTAGATCTATCTTTAATCAGTTTAAGTTTAATGACTACAAACAAAAAAGGAAAAAAAATAGGAAATAAATATCTTTAGAAAGTGTCAGAAGAAAGTGTCCGAGCTATTAAGACCACAAGCTGTTCAAAAAAAACTTCTCGTGCATTCTGTTTGACTTCTTTTGAACGCCTTACGGACTTGCCATTAATGTGGCGATGAGACAAGACTTCAAAAAGGAGCACATGTATGAACAATTATTCATAAACCTCAAAATTTTAATGGAAACTGGTAGTCAAAGTCAGCAAAGCATTAGTTAAAAGGAAAAACCGCCAACGCTTTAGTTAGCCTTTGAGTAGATTAAGATGGTACCTGGCATTATTGAGAAGGAGCTTGAACTTTAGAGAATAAATTCAATTTTTTTGACAATATTGGCAAAGTCATAGCAGCCAATGGTATCAACAGCAATTATTAGATAGTTTTACTTACTCTTCTATAGTTATGCAATTTTACATTTTGTTTAATGAGACTAATCCATTAGAAATTGCGAAATGAAACAAGTGAAGGAAAACTGAAAAAGGGCAATTTTTAAAAAGTTTCGAAGCTATAATAATCATGAGTTAATCTCGGAAAACGAAGTTCATGTTGATGGGGCCTCATTCAAACGTAAATGAAATTCGTTGATAGCACCTTGATATGAACATTTACTTTCGTTTATTTGTCATATAAAACACGTGTAAGACCTTAAAACAGCGTGCCAATACAATTCAAATGTTTTTGTTTGTAAAAATCCTTATCTGTCTACTAAAAACACGTAGTTTGTCCAAATCTAGCGTAATACATAGTTTTAAACTACAATTCCATACAAAAATTTGTTTGAACTAAATGAAAAAGACGCTAAAAGGTGAATAAAATCTAGTGAAATCACTCCAATGTTCAGAAAAACTTCTCAATGATCCTCAATAACTGCCCGAAATCAACGTATTTGAAAAAAACAATCTTTAGAGTTTACAAGTTTGCGCTCATGATACCACTCACAACTCCTCGATGAAAATTGGCTGTGCTCGAAATGACGAATGACTCCCAGAACCTACTTCTAACTTTGCGGTTTCTCTAAGCAAATGAAGATAAAAATGTTAATACTATGATACATAAAAGTTAAGAGGAATGCAATCCTGCCTCCGTTTACTCTGGAATTGGATCTAAAAGTGAAATATGCATGCAATTTTTTGTGGGTTTAGACGGGATGTTCAACTCGTCTTGATGAGTGGTTTACACAATTGAGAAAAGGATAGGTATACTAAGTGGTAATTGGGCTTCGAAGAGGTTTTTTATTAAAGCAACTAATGGCTTTTCCAGGAATTTTGTTCCGTATTTTTATCAACTTTTACAAAAAAGTAGCTTGGGGTTTTAAATTTTGTTCAAAATGGTCACGTGACTTTGTGAGAGAAAATCTTCGAAAATTGCTGCTATTTATTAGCAACAAAAATGGGTCAAAGTTATATTATGAGTACTTTTTTGCTCTCAAATAGCGACAAGTTTTTGCTCTCAAATAGCGACAAATAGCGTGAAGTTGTTTTCTTGTAAGTTTTTAAATGAGAAAGCATCAATAAAACCGAAAGCAAAGCCAATCTGAGTTCAATGTTTACCATGTTTTCTTTGCTTTACCCAAAATTAGAAGAGACCTGTCATTAATGCGAGACCAAGTTCAACAATACTGGGATTTCAAACAATTTAAAATCAGTAATCATGTTTACCTCAATAGGAAGCCAATGAGACGTGGCCATAATTCTTAAGACTTCAAAAAGAACAACAAATGCAGTCAAAACAAAATTCGAAAGGAGAGAAAACATTTTGAAGCTGCTGAAAACATAAGCTATTTTCTCAAAAGTCTGAATACTTTTGATTGTGCCCTATTTCAACCCTAGTGGGATCTGCCAAAGTTCAAGAATTTTCACAAAAACGCATCCACCTCATTTAAACAATGAGTAATCAACTAAAACTTGAAATACGTCAGCCTCTTCCTCAATACGAAACCCGTTAGACCTCTTCCTCAATACGAAACCCGTTAGACCTCTTCCTCAATACGAAACCCGTTAGAACCCGTCAAAGTTATATTATGAGTACTGATTTTTTTGCCCTCAAATAGCGAGATGTTTGTGACTGTACCTCTTCGTTTGAGGCGAAGGTGTTTTCTTGTAAGTTTTTTTATGAGAAAACATCAAAGTTATACGTGAAATTTCGGAAATAAAATTTTGATAAGCGTACATGTTGATAAAAATTTTCATCATATCGGACCAAGGGTCGTACATTGTGATCTTTTAACTTTTCTTATCAAACTTTTTACATAGGTTTGCGGTGACCTCTGCCTTCTACGTGGTGTACCTGAACATGACGTCACTGCATGGGAGTGACCCATTTGTGACATTTGCGTGGGGTGCAGTAGCTGGCTTCCCCTCTGTATTCGTATTCATTGTCAGCATGCAGGTTTTTGGACGAAGGAAAGTCTTCTGCTCATTCATGGCATTTGGTGATTAATTTCAGATCTGTAGGCAATTATTATTCTTATTATTAAGACTTCGTGACATATATGTATCACTGGGAAGGTAACTTCCTAGGTCATGGTTATGACACTGGATTGGCAGGACAACTATTTAGCAGCAATAATAGCTTTTTAGCAGCTTTAAGAAAAATTACTCCATTATTCAGATTTGAACATGGAGAATGGTTTGAAGTAGGTGAAATATACAGTGATTTTTCAGTTATCGGACTGAATCTGGATTGAGGTGATCATAATAATATCCAAGTTGAAAAAAAGGGCGGCTCATTCATTTGTGTTCTCACATAATGTTCCAAACTCTTCATCAGTAATATTAGTCATATCAGATGAAGCAAGGAACATTTGAAAGAATTAATTTTGGTTTAAAATGTTTCGCGACTTAATTTCCGATGTGAGTACCTTAGAACGTTAATTCAATAACAAACTAAAGCAAAACGGAATTCTTGAAAGTGTGTCCGGGCAAAACAGTCCCAGATAAAATAGTCCCAAATTGCAAAATATTCTCAGACAAAACAGTCCCAGACAAAATAGTCCGAATAAATATCAAAACAATTGTAAAAAATAATCTACAAACAATTAACAAACATAATCTCTGAGTTAATTTTCTGAATGTTCTGTTCTTAATTGATATGAGCGAGGATTATACCAAAAACTTGTTTCAAAATACATAATTTGGCTGAAACTAAGTTGTAATCAGCTTAATATTTGTTCAATGAAGTAAAATTGTATGAATAACTTAAGTGGTTCCTTTGTTAATTGGTGTGCTTATGTTTAACTCTATCTTTAGTTGGGACTATTTTGTTTGGGACTGTTTTGTCTGCTTTCTTGGGACTATTTTGTCTGGGAATATTTTGCTATTCGGGACTGTTTTGTCCAGGACTGTTTTGTCTGTTCACCCTTGAAAACCAGAGTGTAGATACTCTTTGAAGTTACAACAAAGGCATGAATTTTACCCGCTTAAAAAGTAAACTTTCAGGGAAAATTTTTGACTTCCCGAAGGCAAATACCGACCAATGAACCGCAATGTCGATTTTGTATCATAGCACGCTCGATTTCCTATTTGTACTATGCTGGCTAAAAACAGATTAAATTATCACTGATGAGATTTGATCTTTTATTTTTTTTCGAATGCCCGTTTGAATCTAAAGATGTGAACTCGTCTTCATATTTTTTACTGATACATAAAATTGAAAATTTGAAGTCATTATGAATGAAAATATCTGCAGAATTGATGAAAAACTGCAACCAACGATGATTAATTGCTCTTGATCGACGTTTGAAGCAGTTATTATGGCCGTATGTGTCGTTATGGAAAATTTTTCATTGACTTTTTGTTCGAGATTATTTTTCACTCTTTGATTCATCTGACTTTCAAGTAAATTTTTGTCGCTCGACTTCTTAATTATTGCCTGATCTCATTTGCTCTCTTTCAGAATTTTAGCCGTTAACTTAGTTCACGACACTTCACTGCCAAAGGTGTAATAAATGTGTAAATTTAAATCTGTAAATCTTACTATTGGTCTAAAGTAGGCTCTAATGACATCTGACACTGTACAAATAAATTAAGTCTCTACACATAAATTAAATAAATCACAGTACAATTCTTCTGACTTCAGTCGGTTTATGTCTGGAAATTTTAAACCCAACAATGAAAACAGCAAAGGTAATTGTAAGTCATAAAATGAAAAAATCCCAGCGGATGTGAGAAGCAAAAAAATTGTATTTTGAGCCGAATTATTGAAAATATTTGGAAAAAGCAAACAGATTCCAACAAATTACCGGCCCCGCTGCCTCTTTGAATGGAGTGTTAAACTAACCTGGCGAAATGCTAAAAAAATTTTGATAACCGATCACTTTTGTGAGAACCATATGTAAAATATCAGTTAAAAAAAATTTCTATTTTTATTAGCCGCCGTCAGCCTCTCAACAGCTTTACTTTTGGTCACGTTTTTCGTTTTACATAAGTCACAATTTTCTCGCTTGACTTCTGACTTACCTAACTCAATGTTTCAACTGAATGGATTTTAAATTCTTTCACGCATTGGATTACGCATTGTAGTTAATACTGTCAAAGTCAAAAGCAAAACCAAAAGAAACGGGATAAAGCCCGGTCATTAAGTCATAGTGCATTAGGTAATCAAAGTTCATTAGAGCTGTTGCTAGCTGACATTATTAATTGCTCTTGAACGCAGTTCATAGCAATTATTGTAAACGTGTGTGTCTTTTTTTATGCAAAATTTTCGCTTGACGGTTTTGACTTTTCGAATGACTTTTACGCCCTTGACTTTTTGCTTTTCGCGTGATCTAAAATTCTCTCTCAATCACAATTTCAAGCTGCTGAACTCAATTGGCGGCAATTTAATACTAAAAGTCAAACAAAAAGTGCGCCGAAACTGGTGTCATTTTTTTACTTTAAATCTTAATAGTGGTATATGTTAACCTCTAATGTGGTTATTTGAAGCCCACTATAGAACTTCTTAGTCCCATTTAGGCTACCCCTCCCCCCCCCCCCGACTGAAGCAGGCTGCAATTGATTAGAGCTCCCACTAGTCGTTCAAGAGCAATTCTTCCGACGTTTAGTCGGTTATGTTTTATAACTTTCAGTTTAGAAGCTAAATTAAGTATAGTTTTTGCATCTAACTGAAAATGCACGCCAAGTTAGAACATTTTTTGACTCTAAAAACATGAAAAAATGGTCAATTTCTAGCTCATCTTTTCTATTTCTTTTTCAATCCCGATTTGCAGCAAGCGTTTCAACGGCGGCTATTTTCCGGCAACCTGCTGGCTATTTCGCTTTAACCTTGATTTTCAATTAAAGTCTGAAGTGTTGTGCCCAAACTGGAAAGTTGGTCACTGAGGACAAAAATTTGAGCGGCAAATTAAACTAAAACATGACAGGGCTTGAGATGAGATAATCTACTAGAATTTTGTGAATGCAAAAGCCCCATTGTTAAAGAGTAAAATGAAATTTTTGTTGAATCTACTAATCAACTAAATGGGTTGCACTCCTTTTAGGCTAAATATTTTTAGGTTTTGAAAGCATAATGGTAACCGATTTCAGACCAAGAGCTGCCAACAATTATTGCTAGATTTAACGCTCATTTTGCCATGTTCATTTGCTTTTGCCTTGATACGATTATAGTTAACTTCGCCTAATGTCGGATTGAGAATATGTTAGTTTGTTGAAACTATGTTACGATATGTTAAGGTGTTGAAATGAAGAATTTTGTGCATTTTGTTTCCTTTACTCATCAAGCCAATCAGTCGTTTTGAAGTTCAAGGGACGTGAATTGTTCTTTGACGCAATATTTTTTCAAAAATCAGTCCAGAAGAGACGAGAACGATTGAGTCAGTCTTTAAAGCAAATAAGTGTAAACTGATGCGCTCAAATCATCCCGACTAAGCAGCGCCAGAGTTATATACCACTTTCTAAAAATTAGCAATCTTTTGACCTATTGGCAAAAATCAATATCCGATGAATTTAGTCGTGTCTGATGAATATATGCCTCAACCTTTAACTATTAATATTTAGGAAACACAAGATACGTCTTCGTAAGCTGATTAAAAACTCGAGCGGAAACATGAATGTGTGCAAAATTTCGAAAAACTGCTCACCTCATTTGTCGCCGTACAATTTTACTGTCGTGCAGCGTTTCAAATTACGAGCTTCAAATAATGCGCCCTTGACTCCTTGACACGGGCTGAATAATTCATTAGATCCTATTCATAAATGAACTTGAAATGTATAATTGAAGTTGGATATTTTCAGTTTGTGCCCCCCCCCCCCCCCACCCAGCTTAGTGGGTGCATATTATTTGCACCCCCAGACGCACGCGTAATATTTTTACATAATGATTTACTATGTAATGTCACGTGATCTGTAACTTGGGGGAGCAAAACGTACTTGAAATTTTCAAAAGCTTCTGTTTTATTATATGAATACGGGCAAAGTCAATAAGAAAATCCGCGCATGTTAGGCCGACGAAAAAACCTCTGATAACTGCTAAAAAGACATTCGAAAATCCTTCAATCAATGTAATCCACTCTCAAAGGGCACTTGAACCTAAAAATATTAAAATTATGCGTAAATCGCGAAAATTGACTGAACAAAGGAAAAGGAGTTTAGCACTGAGTATCCTCACTCCCATTAAAATGGGGATGGGACAACTACATGTTATTTAGAACAATCACAATTGTTTTTTTAATGAAAGAGTGAGTGAGCATTTTCAAAATTCAAGTTTTTTTCAGGTGCTATTTGCGGTTTCTGCATAATGGTTACCACCACAGAACAGTTCAAAGTCAAATTCTCAGACCATGTGGCAGATTTGATGGTGGTGTGGCTCACGCTCGCTGGAAAGTTCTTCTTTGGAGGGGCTTTCGGAGTTGTGTACATTTGGAGCAGCGAGTTGTTCCCTACTCCTGTAAGGAATTCGGGCATGGGTCTGTCGTCACTCTGTGGACGAATTGGTCTGCTATTGGTTCCTTTTGCTCTGGAGTATGGCATCATTGCTGATGTGAGTTTCATTAGGTTGCCAAAAAGCTCGTTTGATAGATTCTGAATATTTAATAGATTTGTTTGAAGAGAAATTTTGAGAAATTTGATTGATATGTTAGTTGTGAAATTTTTAATTGCTCTTGAACGAAGTTCATAGCAATTATTGTAAACGTGTGTGTCCTTTTTATGCAAAATTTTTGCTTGACAATTTTGACTTCTCGGGTGACTTTTACGCCCTTGACTTTTTGCGTTTCGCTTGATCTAAAATTCTCTCTCAATCACAATTTCAAGCAGCTGAATTCAATTGGCGGCCATTTAATACTGAAAGTCAAATGAAAAGTGCGCCGAAAATGGTGCCATTTTTCACTTTAAATCTTAATAGTGGTATATGTTAACCTCTAATGTGGTTATTTGAAGCCCACTATTGAACTTCTTAGTCCCATTTAGGCTCCTCCCCCCTCCCCGACTCAAGCAGGCTGCAATTGATTAGAGCTCCCACTAGTCGTTCGAGAGCAATTCTTCCGACGTTTAGTCGGTTATGTTTCATTTTTTTTTAAAGTTATACCTCCATAAGGTGACCGAAGCTTATGATCTAATGATTTAGTCTACTGAAGGTTTGGTACAGGGGAGAATTCTGTTGTTTGCCATAATTTTTTTCGCAGTTTGTTCAAGAGCGGCTGAAGCAAGATTTCATTGATGAATTTGAGGTTCGCTTAAGAGTACCCTTGCTCTATTTACTGAGGCTTGTGACAGTTGTTTTTGTAGCCCATAATAGCAATGTTATTTTCTATTTAAAAATACTGCTATTCTGCCTTTAATCTCTTTCGAAGAATATTCTAAAAAGTAAACTATAGGAGCTAATAGTTTTTCTTGATAGCAAAATAGTTATAATTCCTGCTTCTATTTTTCCGGTTGCAATTTGCTTTAATTTGCCGGAGTTTTGAAATGTAGTTTCCTTGTTGCAGGCTTGTGTTGCAATGCTTGGCTTTGTGTCTGCGTTTCTATCACTGTTCCTTCCTGAGACACTGGGGACATCTCTGCCTCAGACTCTTGAGGAATCGCAGAACATCCATCTTCGTTCAATTTCCAAAATCTGCTCCAGAACTGTATCTAGAAAGTACAAAGAGATCAATTTAAAATCAACTCAGGGTTCTGAAAAAGGGCGAGACACAATACGGCTGGAATCGCCGGATGATGATAATGACGGTGGTGATCAAACAGCTCGACTTTTGGACTCTGATATTGAAGACATTGAATTAGAAAATCTTAATGGCTTTGTTGTAAATGGAGTTGGTAGTAAAGACTTGAACTCAGTTATGATTGAAGAACAGCGTTTGCTTTCTGATGATGGCGGTGATGATCATTATGATGAGCCTTTTGCAGGTGAAGGAGTTGTATACACCAGTTTTAAAGATTAATGTTGCATTTTGTCATATTTGTACATACATATGGAATAATTTGGGTGCTCAACAGGTTCTTTATCAATTTAAATTTTTCCTTGTATTTTGATTTTCGACTAAGAACAACCAGATTTTATTTTCTGCATCCATTTCATCACAACAAAATTTAGTATATTCATCTCTGAAGCAAAATTTAGTATAAACTTTTTTGTGTATTTTGAGCTTTGACGTTCTTATAGTTCCCGCCAGCTCCGACATTTTTCTGAACTGAGTTCTGAGTTTTTTGTTGCGTGTGAATTAGGTAACCTACTGAAACAACGTTTTGAAGTTGTTTGAAACAATTTTTAATTGCTCTCGAATTATTCGCTTGATTCAGAATTTTCGCTAGACCGTCTTGGCGTCTTTGTTCTAGAACATTCTGTGACTTCTCAAGTGTCTTTTTCACGCTTATTTTGAGTGATTTTGCATTGCTCTCATTCCGAGATGAAGTTTTTCGCTAAACTTAAAGTTTGCAGCTATAAAAGCGATTGTTAGTGGTTGGGTCTTAAAACAGTTGTAGCTTAATGTAATGGTTGAGATGCCTGACTGCTACACTTGAGGTCTCTGGTTCGAATCTCTAGTTCCGATTTTTTGCACCATATAAAAATTTTTACGCCAGAACCCTAAATTAAATTTCCCCCGCCTGTCGTTCGAGAGCAATTCATCTGACGTTAGTTGCTTCATGTTTTTTTTTGTCTGAATGATTTGCCTTTTTTGTTTGTTTTAAATTGATCTGCTGTAAAATGACTACTGGCAGTTCCATTAGTAACTTTTGAGTGCCATTTCTGAAACTATAGACCCCTAGCCCTAGTAACAGATTATGAGTTGTTATACCTCGCACTACCATTAGAAAAAGTTAGACGACGAGCACGTGGAGAATAAAAAAATTTGGAATTTGAATTTAATATATTAAATTTAATTTTGATATTTGGAATAGGATTTTAGCTTCGTCGCAGGATTGTTTTGCATTTTTGGTTTTGTGTCTTTTCAACATGATAAGGTTGTAAAGGAGCAGCTTGGCAAAATTTTGTCGAAAAGTTTATTTTCTGTCTATGAAAAACAGAGTTGAAGACCTAGAAAAGACAAATTTCAAAAAGCTAACATTCCAGCCCAAAATTTATGCGTATTTTCGAAGTTGATTAATAGCTAACAAGATTTTCTGGCAACTAGATTAACACAGTTTACTCAGATGCACGGCCATAAAATCAGTTTATTCTTAGCTAAATAATCTAATTGAGATACTTGTGTTTTTTGTTTATTTTTCTGTTTTTTGTTTATTTCAGCGCTCTTAAACATTGCGACTCAAAGAAGAGTATTGGTTAAGACATGATGGTAACATCGATTCCACACAAGAAGATAAGTGGTTCAGTCTGAGAGGCAGGATGAAAAGTCGGTTTGAAAAATTGGCTGACTTCGTTCAAAATTTTGCTGGTTGGTTTTTAAGTTCATTGCCTAGTTCTTAGGTTCATCTTGCTTTTAGATAAATTTTTGTGATCAATTGGTTACTCGGGGATTATTTAGAGGTATTTTTTGACTAAGAAAATAAATCAAAAGCTTGCTGAGCTAATTTTAGAAAAATAAATGAACCAAGTCTACTGTTTTTTTTCTTTCAGTTTTTGCTTATTTCTTGAGTGCTTTTCACCGCGTTTATGTGTTAGGTGGGTGCTCAATGAACTGAGACGAAAATGTTTCTAAAAATGTGCTGAGAACAATTTTTAAGGTTGTGTTTCTTTAAAAAGTCAACATAACTTACAATTTAGTTTTCTAAATCTTTTGTCGGTTTTTGTCTTTTGACCTTGTTTTTGTTGTATTGTTTTTCTTTCTACCATATGACTTTAATTGTTGAAAATGTTCAAAGTATCAATTATTATGGTAAACGTTGCCTTTGAAACTGCATTTTGTCACCAGATTTGAAAATATGAAAACAAGTGTTTTCTCTCCTAACTTGCTTCCTCCATTGGTTGTTTCAAAGTAAAAACAAATAACACTGAAAATAGTTATAGGTTTAATCAGTAATTTGATGAGGCGTTTTTGTAGTAAAGACTTCATTTTACTTTCATTAAGATTATATGACTTTAATTGTTGAATAATCAAAGCATGAATTAATATGTTAAACGCTGCCTTTGAAGCTCGAATTTGCCATCTGAATTTGGAGAATGTGAAAATATTTATTTGACCTCCTAACTTGCTTCCTGCATTGATTGATTCAAAATCTTTAACACTGAAAATAGTCATTGTCTTAATTAGTAATTCGATGAAGCATTTTTGTAGTAAATACTTCATTTTACCAAATTTTAGTTTTTTGATAGTACAGTGAACTGTCTAGACCTATGATCAAAGGTTATATTTTTTTAGAGAAGTAAGATTAAGCTAACAATAACTTCGAGTCAATTACGGGGTCTTTCAATTTTGATTCTTTTCCTTCGCAAGAAAAAAATTTCACATCCTTTGCTTTATCTTATTTTGACGGTTGAAAGAAGTTTTTTTTCTGCCATTTCCGGAGTCTTCCAGCTTTGATTCGTTTCCCTTTGCCAGAAAAAATTTCACTTTGTTTCGCATTATCTCATTTTGACGCTTGAACATGATGGTAACATCGATGCCGCACAAGAAATTAAGTGTTTCAGTCAATTGAACAGCAGTTAGAGAAGAGAGCGATAGTTTTATCATACCACGTTTCTGAGGGAGAGGAAAAAAATAAAATACGGTCGAAAAAAAAAATTTTTCAGAAAATTGGCTGGTATTCATACAAGTCCACATGATCTGTATGATTTTCTAGATGCCGTAAAAACGATCAAGTATGGATTCCTAGAAATCATACCGGAACTACATACAAATTTTCATTATAAAATATGTATAATCAGATTTTTTCGAAGATGGTCATATATGACACAACGAACATTGCCTGGTGCCAATTGTACGCATAGGGGATTCAGAGAGTTCTGAATACAATATATCATATAAAATACGTTGAACGATGCCTTTGAAGGTGAAATTTTTCAACAGTTTTCAGAAAATTTTTAAATATTTGTTTTCGCTCTTAATTTGCTTCCTCCATTGGTTAATTCAAAACCTGTAACACTGAAAATAGTTATTGGTTTAATTAGTGATATGATGAAGCATTTTTGTAGTAAAGACTTCATTTTACCAAATTTTAATTTTGTAATATTACAGTAAACTGTCTAGACATATGATCAAAGCTTGGATTTACTTTTGGGGAAGTAAACTAGGTTCAAAGAAGTCTTTTTCTGCCATTTCCGGAGTCTTCCAGCTTTGATTCGTTTCCCTTTGCCAGAAAAAAGTTTCAATTTGTTTCGCATTATCTCATTTTGACGCTTGAACATGAGGGTAACATCGATGCCGCAAAAGAAAACAAGTGTTTCTGTTAATTAAACAGCAGTTCGTAGAGAGAACGATGGCCCTATCATTCCACGTTTCTGAGGGAAATAAGTAAAAAAAAAACATTGAAAAAACATAGAAAAAAATCAATCTATAAAATTTTTGTCAAAAAATTGGCCGTCTTCAGTAAAAATGTTTTGCATGTTGGTTTTTGAATTCATTCACTAGTGCTTAGGTTTAACTGGCTTTTAGATATTTTTGTGATCAATTGGTTACTCGGGGATTATTTAGAGGTATTTTTTGACTAAGAAAATAAATAAAAAGCTTGCTGAGCTAATTTTAGAAAAATAAATGAACCAAGTCTACTGTTTTTTTTTCTTTCAGTTTTTGCTTATTTCTTGAGTGCTTTTCACCGCGTTTATGTGTTAGGTGGGTGCTCAATGAACTGAGACGAAAATATTTCTAAAAATGTGCTGAGAACAATCTTTAAGGTTGTGTTTCTTTAAAAAGACAACATAACTTACAATTTGGTTTTCTAAATCTTTTGTCGGTTTTTGTCTTTTGACCTTGTTTTTGTTGTATTGTTTTTTTTTTCTACCATATGACTTTAATTGTTGAAAATGTTCAAAGTATCAATTATTATGG
The DNA here is from genome assembly GCF_964194025.1 of Convolutriloba macropyga. Taxonomy (NCBI): domain Eukaryota; kingdom Metazoa; phylum Xenacoelomorpha; order Acoela; family Convolutidae; genus Convolutriloba; species Convolutriloba macropyga. The sequence goes on along the minus strand of NC_134469.1, from coordinate 24,049,508 downwards.
TAAACGTTGCTTTTGAAACTGCATTTTGTCACCAGATTTGAAAATATGAAAACAAGTGTTTTCTCTCCTAACTTGCTTCCTCCATTGGTTGTTTCAAAGTAAAAACAAATAACACTGAAAATAGTTATAGGTTTAATCAGTCATTTGTTGAGGCGTTTTTGTAGTAAAGACTTCATTTTACTTTCATTAAGATTATATGACTTTAATTGTTGAATAATCAAAGCATGAATTAATAGGTTAAACGCTGCCTTTGAAGCTCGAATTTGCCATCTGAATTTGGAGAATGTGAAAATATTTATTTGACCTCCTAACTTGCTTCCTGCATTGATTGATTCAAAATCTTTAACACTGAAAATAGTCATTGTCTTAATTAGTAATTCGATGAAGCATTTTTGTAGTAAATACTTCATTTTACCAAATTTTAGTTTTTTCATAGAACAGTAAACTGTCTAGACATATGATCAAAGGTTATATTTTTTTAAGGAAGTAAAATTAATCTAACTATAACTTCGAGTCAATTACGGAGTCTTCCAATTTTGATTCTTTTCCCTTCGCCAGAAAATAAATTCATTTGTTTTGCTTCATCTTACTTTGACGCTTGATGGGCGGGATCGATGCCGCACAAGAAAATAAGTGTTTCAGTCAATTAAGTAGCAGTTGGAGATGAGAGTGACAGCCTCATCTTACCACATTTCTGAGGGAGAGGAAGAAATTACGATCTGAGAATTTTTTTCCAGAAAAATTGGCTGTGTTCAGTCGAAATTTTGCATGTTAGTTTTTAATTCATTGCCAAACCTTAGATTTATCTGACTTTTCGATATTTTTTGCGATCAGTTGTTTACTCGGTGTTTTATCTAGAAGTATGTTTTTACTAAGAGGATTAAATCAAAAGTTTGGTGAGCTAAAGTTTGAAAAATGAATGAAGCGAATCTACTGCTTTTTACTCATCTCGGTTTTTGCTTATTTCTTCGTTCCACTATGTTTATGTAATGTGTGGGAGCTCAATGAATTGAGACAAAAAAATTTTCTAAAAGTGAGCTGAGAACAATTTTAAAGGTTAAGTACATTTTGAAAAGTCAACATG